>NC_084953.1:4301394-4601394 GCF_949316205.1 Platichthys flesus | reverse complement strand
TTTGTGGAAACACACTTCCTTTGTGCTCAAGAACTGACAACATCGAACCCTGAAGTGCAGAATGCCCGTCACAGCAGTGTGGAGCGAGTCCTCCGGCCTCAGGATCCACAGCTGTGGCTCCGGCTGAAGCTTTCTTGTGTCTCGGAGCTTCTGTTACAGTTTTCTCTGTCTATAAATATAAATAAATTCATTAAGTTCATGCCTTGTGACAGCGGCAGGAACACGGCTGAGGATGATGAGGATGAATCTGACACTGACGGGAACAGAGGAAGGGTTTGTGGCTGATGAGCCAAGTTGGACTGATGCAGCTTTTCATACTGTTCACCTCACTGCTGCTTCACGTAGGAAACACGAGGAGCTGCTGGGTGTGTGTGACCCCGTCCTTCTAGTTGAACTTGTACTTGTGATAATGAACAGATTAACACTTTAGAGAAAGAACCACAGGCACCCGTGCAGTTGTTGGAGAACCTGGCAGGACTGTAGCAAGGTGCTTCACACTGCACAGTGGACTCAGGGTGTGTAGTGGAGTGTTTCACACTTGTCCACGGTGTCATATGGTGTGACCCTGAGTTTCTGCTGAATGGGCTTGGTTTTTGTGTGTCTCTGTGTGTGTACTTGCTCTTGTTGCCTCTTCAGGACCTTTTCCAGCATTGATCTTGTCAGGACCAGCGTACCTCACGGGGACCCACTCTTAGTACTCATTAGGTAAAAGTTGATATCTGAGCTCCTGGTGAAGGTTGAGTAGGTAGTGAAGTTAGGGTGAGGCCTGGACTGGCCATGGTTAAGTTTAGGGATAAGGTTGGGTTATGGACGTTCAACAATGAATGGAAGTTAACGCAAAGCACTAAACTTGTGTGTGTTTGTGTGTTGGTGCAGTTTTGATGCCTCTGCTAAGGAGATTCTCTTTTTATTCCTGTGCATTGGTTTGTAACTGAGCTTTCAACATGTTCAAAGTTTTCAGGGATTCATTCATGGTCCTTGATGGAAAGAAACACCCGCCATAAACATATGAAAGGGATATCTATGAGTTTGTGCAATCTTTTTGAACTTAATTGAATTTAAGACGATTTCTGTCTGTGCAGGTTTTCCCTGTGTGCTCAATTCTCCTCCCACAGTCCAGGAACACAAGGAGTGGGGGTCGGGTTATTTCGAAAATTATCCAAGGCGGTTGAACATGAGGGTTAATGGTTATTTGTCTCTGGATGCCGCCCCTGCAATTCACTACCGACCTAACCAGTGTCCCCCTCCTCTTGCCCAATGTGAGCTGGGATTGGCTCCAGTGCCCCAGAGACCCTCGAAGAATGTTGTTAATTGATGATCAAATACCATATTGTTGGCTTTTCCTGTCCACACCGTCCAAGCAATTCCTCAGGAGGGGATGTCAAGTATGAGAGTCTCCCAGGGAATAGGAGGACGAGGAGGAGGCGGGTCTGTCTGCATCCCGTGCTGGTTGGTCCACGTGTTGCCGTGGGCAACCCAGTCTCCTCTTAATGGGACCAAAGCCCGGGCATCCTCTGGCCGGAGCCCTTCATCACGCTCGAGTACATCAAGATGTGTAAATACATAGAGGGAGACAAAGAGACGGTCTCTGTTACAGTCTTTAAAGAATCCCTTCATCCCTCTCAGTCTCACAACATTTAACATGGAGGTAATTCAAACCTATTGAGTCTCATAAGAATGTGTAGAAGAGCCACAACACGGCAGCGCAACAACAACCACAACTTGCATTCATGGAAGGATCCGGATGGGAGGGAAAACATTTAAAACAGACACTTGCGATCGCGAGGAACATGTGACCAGAGTCAGTTTCCTCTTCTGGCTCAAGTCAACAGAGAAACCCTCAGAGGGCGGAACAGAGGAGAGAAAGGAAACAATGAACGATTGGGCGTGAGAAGTTGAGAGCAGCAGACTAATCTCTCTAAGTCGACAGCATCTGTGTCCCGTCCTGCTCGGTCTGTCTCCGCTCAGCCGTCCAGAAGCAACGAGGAGCACGTGCCATGAAGACAACCTCATCAGTTTGACAATTTGAGAAGTGATGAAGCCAGCTGTAGTTCAACACTTTGTGAAGCTCCATCACCACTGATGAGCAGCAGACTTCACCAAGCTTCACAGGGCATTGAGCTACAGGCGGGTTCATCACCTTTTGGGTCCCCTGGAAACATTCCCTGTGTCGTTCTCACTACTTGCAGCACGTTTCTGTATTTGCATGTGTTGTGACATTTAGCAGCTCATGTGTCGTGAAGTTGTTTATCAATTTGCATGTTTGTTTTTCTGTCTGCGTGTGTTTTCATGATTTGCAGGGCGTTGATCTCTCTCTGCCACCGTCCCTTCCTCTCTCTCTCTCTCTCTCCCGGGTTTATAAAGCTCACTCCGGAGTTTGCATTTCACTGAGAAGAACGCAGCTGGAGATTCTCCGTGTAGCAGGCAGGAGGCGGGGCTTCACGTCTAAAGTCCACTGCAGAGGTCACATGGTTTGGTTTACAGCACATCATACCAGCGTCAACAAGAGCTCTTAGCTCTAGTTGTCTTCTACGTGTATGACGTTATTTGTATTATTTTTGTTTTAATCTGTTTAGCACGTATTGTATGTTCATCAACACGCTTACTTCTCCACACTTCATCCTGCTGAACTTACACACAGGCTCATTCAGACATTATCAAGAGCTTCTGACATTCACATTCACAAACAGCCCCTCTGGTTAATTTCAGAAGATCATCCGGAGTTCATTGCAGGTCTGAAAGCATCTTATGTTTAGGTTCTCTAGCTTTTATAGGCCCCCTTTCTAATGGCCCTGTCCCAGTTCACTTCACTCTTCTTTGAATTCCACTTCCAACGAGTCATCACTTCAGTTGTGGTCTTTGGTCTCAGCTGCGCTTCTCGTGCTGTGAAGTCAAAATGTCTTCTGGAATAAGATCTGCCCGTAGATCTGCCCGCATGTCAAACATTCACAACCCTGCAAACTGCATGTAAGAGCATCTTCTTTCCTCTCAGTGGACAGTGTTAGTTGAATGTGTTGCATGGTTTCATGGTTTCATGTCTGGGGATGGTTTTGTGATTTTAGTTTGACAGCGTTTTTCTTCACATTGGAGAAACATCCTCTGGCTCACTGTAGGCACCGATGTGAGGGGAATGTTAATAGATCACTCCAGTGCACGTGACCGAGGAGAGCCGGCAGATCTGCCAGATTGTGTGTGTGTGTGTGTGTGTATGTGTGTGTGTGTGTGTCTGTGTGTGTGTGTGTGTGAGCAGTATGTCATGTCACTCTACACTCTAGTGGTCAACCATGCATGTGTATGAGAGTGTGAGAAGATTGCTGACCATGACTTTCCTCATGTCAACCAAGGAAAATCCTTTTCTTCGATCACTTTCCTAATCTGTGTGCGTGTGTGTGTATGTGTGTGTGTGTGTGTGTGTGTCTGTGTGTGTGTGTGTGTGAGCTGAATCTTAGTGAGGGCCAAAGTAATAGATAATGTTGGCGAGGATCTTTCTGCAGTGTGAAGGCTAGTCCCCAAACTTATGGTCTATATTTCTATAGCAGTCCATTAAAAGTACCTGGAGTCAAATCTCTGACTTTAAAACTATGGACTCTTCTCACCCTCAACTGTACGTAACAGAAAGAGAGAGATTAATATATTTTCACATTTGTGGAATTGGTGACAGAGGAAGGAGAACATGTTAATGAGTCAATTTTAGTTATTGTTGGATTATGGTCAGAGGCTATATTAGCAGTTATTAACTTTTTGGAAATAACTTATAAACACCAGGTTTATGGAAAGATCTTAACTTACATTTTTTGAATGTAAATAAACATGTTTCTCCTTCTGTTATTAAGTAGACCACAATCTTTTCCTAACTATAACCACATCCACACCCACTTAGACATAACCATAAAAACGAATAGTGTTGCAGTCACTTCAACAAAAAACAATCCGTCCAAACCATTATCTGTGCACATCTTACTGGTTTGTATATCACCAACATATTAGTCACTTGCCAAGCTTTCACACAAACAACAAGTCCTCATGACATTAATAGAAAACACGACAAAACAGAAATCAACGTATATGAACACAATTTATCCAACAACTCCCCAAGTTCCACTTCAGTCCAGGTGTAAGTGTCAGTGTAGCCGAGCTCTGTCCCGCTGAGCTCTGATCAACCTCCTCTCTCTTAACAGGCTCTTGAGCACTGTGGCCGTTATCTGAAACATGTCACACAAGTGGGCACTCGACCGCTTCGTGAATATACAGAGAACTGGTGTTGTTCTGATGGTCTGCTGGTTTCCAGTTCACCATCAGGTTCAAGTCAGAGGCTGCAGTGGATAATGTGACTGAGGGTCTTCAGAGCTACAGGAAGACAAACACGTCTGAGTCTGTCTTATCTTCTCCCTCCGTTGACTGTGTCTCTCCATGTGTGCAGTGTTTGGGTTTATGTAGGCCAGCTCCCACAGGTCCTCCGGGCTCTATAGGTGTCCATAGGACTGCCTGTATGGCAGCTGTAGAACGGCAGCTTGTTCTTAAACATGCAGACGTTAGCAATTCAATGGAGCCTGTTGACGGGTGCATCTAGTGTACGTTGATGTCTTCAGCCACTTCAGAGGTTTTAAAATTATACAATAATTTGGGTTTTTATCTACAACCCCTTTCCCAGTTTCCTCTCTGAACTTTTGTAGTGTACAACCATACTTTTGTTCAGATTTCTTATCCCATTGATCATCTCACAACACCTCATATTCATCTTTGGATCCATCGGACGAGTCCTAGAGCTCAAGTTTGGAACCAGTGGTATAAAAAATCCTGATATTAGCGAAGTTTATGGGATTGTTTGTGTTTTAACTTGTAAACTTCCATTTTATTCATCTATCTAATATGACAGAAAACCAGAGGCTATGCAGTATAGAATTTGTCGCCAATGTTCACGTGATTCATTATAAATATGAATTAACTTTAACTCAACAGGTGACCTGCTCTCTATAGCAGCAGCTGGGACTCATCAATGTTAGGGACATTGTGAGTCATGTTCAGCGACAACAGCTTCTCCAGTTCAGGTTCTCGAGCTTCACCGAACTTTGAATAAGCAGCAGAACAGCTCTTTGTACAGAAGCAGTTCTACTTGCTGCAGGTCACAGGTTCATAAAGCAGAGCATAGCCACAGGCCGAGGAAAAGGACCAATCCAAACAGAGATGTTTAGAACGAGCAGTTTGAAGTTTGAACAATGACAAACTCTTCACCTCTACACTATTCATACTTTGGATTAAGGAGCTGAAGTTTATTGTCCTCAGTTATTTGATCAATTAAATATGTCCCTTTACATCCCTGTGACACTCATCCTAACCTCTCAGGACCAAACTAGAATCTTATATTAATTGCACATTGTTTAAAAGTCCAACCCTCAGAGAAGGAATCTGGTTTTAGAGAGTTATGGTGTTGGATGAGTGACAATAGTAAGTACAGACTTTGTGCAGCCCCACGGTGGCAATTATGTATTTTTTATCTTTGTATACAAGAATGTTTGCAAAGTTTGAAGCCTCAGAGTTAAAGTTTAATGTTCCTGCTGCAACAACAATAGCACCTCATTAGTGAAAGTATGAAAGAGTGCTCTTCTCTAACAATGAGTGACCTGCGGAGCTGTGATTCATGACGGTGAAGTTTCGATGGTGCCCAGGTGTGTGGGAGTGAGGCGTCTCACCCCTGACCGACCGGCCCTGATTATGCCTTGTGATGCCCACGTCGCTGCGGCGGTGGCATCGTGTGGGGAAGCTTTCTGCAGAGCGGCTTTGTGTCGTGACTAGCGGGCCTCCCCGTCGGGCGTTTGTCACCGCGCTGCCTCCTCGCTCTGACTGATCGCCCCCTGTCTCTCCGAGTCCAGACAGGGAAGGTGTCTGCTGGTGCTGAGAGAAACTGATGGTGCTCATGTGGTGGTGTGAAGATCACAGGGTGAAACGATGATGATGAGGATGATCAGCCACAAGATGCCTCATCTCTTAAAGTCTTTTGTGCCGTGGGGTTTCACTCTGAGGTGAATTAATAGGATTTAGATGCACGGGATGTGAGGTTGCATGTACTTGTACCTCCAGTGCAGAAGTGTGACCCACATGATTATACTTACTGGATTCGACTGTTGATTAATTTGAGCTCAACTGTACCGTCAGGTGAATCCAGCACACATATCAGTGGGGTGGACACAACTGAGAGGTGAGACATTACAGGTCCTCCCTGAACCGTTATTTCCCTTGTGTAGGCTCATTGTGTTTTGCCTTTAAGTTTCGGAAATACATGGCAAGTAGGTTTGCATCATAAACAGCTGAAGTTGTGGAAACTTGTATTTGTTGAAAACATATTGTATTCCTACGTTTGTCCCACTAAGGGGAAACTGTGGTGTTACAGCAACAAAGTGAAGAGCAAATTAGAAGCATGATTAAAGATATGACTAAATAATTAAACATGCAATAAAAACAAAATAGGGGAGATGTAACCATAAGGAAATATACAAATATTATATATTAGATATACACAGAGGCTGTAGATCGAATGTTACCTGCTCCTGTATGTTTCTGTTTGATGCACGAAGAGAAACCGTAGAAAGGATTCGTTGTGTTTGGAATTTTTTCAAAGTTTCGTGAAAAGGCATTTTATTTTTTTTTGTGTTGCTTCTATTGTCCTCAAATCAAGGTGAACAAGGAACTGTCACAAATTCAAACTTCACCTTAAAAAGTATTAATCTCACAACAATGCATTTCTCAGCACACAGGCAAGTGATAACCTTTGACCTGTAATTATGACATCATGTAGATGCTTGACCTTAAAGAACCGAGCAGTGTGAGTCTTAGAAATACAATTAAACAGATGCTACATGTTATGGTTTCTCAGTCCGTGGAGTAGTAACACAACAAAGTGGGTGTTGGAATGAGTCCCATTCCCAGTCCCTTCTCCTCACCTGGGGGACTGGTTCCTCCGTGTTGTGTGAAGCTTGTCAAAATGCTGCTCTTAGCCGGGGCTTTTTTTAATTAGTGTTTTATGGTAATTTTGAGCAATTGAGTATCTCCAGTTACCATGGCAACTGCTCACAGAGCAAATTTCATGGACTGTTAAGGAAAAAGCTTCGGGGATAAAACTTACTAAAGGGTGTTTATGCAAATGGGGGGGCTGTCGTGCAGGGTGAGGAAAACATTGTGCAAGTCTGCAAACGTAGAGGTGGAAGACACAGGTTTGATTCCTGCAACAAACATGGTGCATTTGTGTTGTAATGACATCATGCAAAACAGTCACCCCGTGGTGATCGCTCTCAGAATAAGGGAATTGGCTGAAAGCTGACATTTTTCACTGCACAGATGCAAAGCCACAGCATTTTATCTATTTTCCCTTCCGAGCGAGGAGGAAGGAGAACGGACGTGAGGCTGGAGCAGCGACAGAAGCAGCAGCAGGTGATGGATGGAGCGAACGCATGAATAGAGATCCAGACAGTCATGCTCAGCTATCAGCTGGCGGTAAAAAAGAGAGATTGACTCCCGGCCAGAGTGAAAGAGAAGGAGAGAAGGGGATGACAGAGAGGTAGAGAGGTTGTTCCAGATAGCAGCAGGTCTCGCAGTGTGCACTCACACACAGATTTCCAGGTGAAGGTGAAACGTTCTCTCACATTCCGGGCTCGGTGTGATCTGTATTCATCACGTCAGGATGTGGGAGAACTGGATGGTTTGTCCCATATGGGGGGGAAATAACACATCTCAGGAAATAACTCCCAAGTTAACCCTTTCTTTCAAGGCGAGGGGAACACTTGTATTAGATTAAATCTTGACTAGGTTGGTAAAAGGCTCAGCAGTTGTTGTTAAGCTTAGAGTGAGCATCCAGGTATTGAATATAAGAAATTATTTATCATACCCATGTTGTCTCATTTACATATCCTCAATTTTGACCCCTGATGCTTGTTGCACCGATCATAGCAAAAGTTAATGAAAAACTTTAGGACATAATAAGAATATGAATACTGCGAAAAAATATACAGTGTAAGAAGATGTACAAGTTTTTAAATTACGGTTGTATTTCAGGGGAAAGACCGAATGCATCGCCATGACAAATCATGCATTCAGAAATATAATATTTATATATCATAAAGTGTGTGTATACAATATAGAATACACAATGATAAATAAATATGATAAGAATAAGACATACGAACAAATTAATATGGAAAACAAAAATTTCACGTCGTAATATTGTCACCAGCGATCAGATGTGTATAGTAGCAGGAGTTGAATTCATGAGGGCCGTCCCCACCCCCCCCCCCCCCCCCCAGGTCTCAGCTTTACTCCTCTGTTCTGATTCTCTCTCACTTGATTTATCAACATCAGAGACCAAGAGCAAAACAAAAAAAGCAAAATACACTTTGATAACATCGCAGCAACTGTCCAGTTACGGCTCTGCCACTAAAAAGGAAGGGGACCATCAGGTGGCCAGAAATATGCATTTACTCTTGAATATCACTCAGTGAAGCTCATACATCCGTCAATTTTTTTTTTGAAAATTGAGTGGATTCCTTCTCATAGCTATATCCCATCCTTCCTCAAATTGTCATGGAAATCCGTTCAGTAGGTTTTGTGCAATCCTGCTGGAAACAAACCAACCAACAATCGGACATATGCAAGACCAGCTGAGGGGATGATGCTTCATCTGTTGGATGTGTCTGATAACACGATACAGGTTATTCCACTTCTCTTCAGCTGTAACCACAAGTTGCACATGTGAGTTCTGAGTCGTTTTTACCGAAGAGGGATGTTCCCTTTATCCTCTTGATGGTTCCTTTACATTTTAAAAGACAAAGGCCACAGGATCCCACTGCGCTGCTGAGCATGAACTGGTGCATTCTGGGTTGCAGCTTCAGGACAGAGAGTTCACATTCAGCCAAAGTGTTGAATCAAATTAACCCAAAACTTTTAATAACATGTGTTGACCTGTTCTTGGTTTGATCTATGAATAGTTCTACGCTTCTAGGTCAACGGTGGGAAGCTGAAACTCATGACGCTGTGTTAGTAGGTGTGTGTGTGTGTGTGTTGGTGTGTGTATGCCTGTGTGTTTGCTTGTGTGTCTATTTTTGTGTTATTTAGCTATTTATTTAAGGTCACCTTGACATGCTGGTATCCCAGCAGCTCGTACAGAGCCAGAAGGAGAGGAAACCAGACACACACACACACACACAAACACACACACACATACAGGTCTCTCTATAGTTGTGAGGACACTCATTGACATAATGCATTCCCTAGCCCCTAAACCTGACCATCACAACTAAAGGCCTAACCCTAACCTAAACTTAAGTCTACGCCCAGGGAGCCTGATGGTTGGGCAGAGAGATCTCAGATGTTGTTCAATCCTGCTGATCTGCTGGAGTCTCTCCTCCAGTTTGGGGTTACAGTCGACAAATAGAGACTAACGAACATCTAGCCTCCAATTTACCTAACCCCATCTGCATGTCTTCGGACTGTGGGAGGAAGCCCAAGAGAAAATAACCCACACAGACACCAGATGACCATGCAAACAAGTAGCACTTCAGGGTCCTGCACAGCCCTAACATGAGGACCTGGAAGAAGACCTGCTGTGTCTGCTGTGTGTTTTTAAGACGTCCGGCCTCTATGAAAAGACAGTACGATATATCACTTTGTCTCCTTTCATAATCACACCAGAGGAAAGAGTCTGTCGTTCTCAGACACAAGTTTATCTTTCACTGAATCAACCCCCTGTCGATTTAAGATGGCTTCCCTCTCTGTCTCTTGGTAGGGGTTGGCATGGAAGTGGAAGAAGAGAAAAAGTTAAACACAGACACAGACGGAGAGAAGAGCGTAGAGAACGAGAGAGAGAACGAGAGATAGAGAGAGAGAGAGAGAGAGAGAAAGGGAGAAGACAGAAAAGGGAGATGCATAATTGGGCCAATGAGCACAACCCTGGACGAACCGAGAGGAGAAATGAAAAGAAAGAAGCCTGACCTGGAAACAGAGGAGAGAGATAGATATAGGGAGAGAGAGAGAGAGAGAGAGAGAGGGAGAGAGAGAGAGAGAGATGACAGAAGGAGAGGAGAGAGGCTCAAATACAATCATATCTCTGTGAGCTTCACGGATTCTGAGGAACAGTTGGACGAGCTACGCCTTCAGACGAGAAACCAAATAAGTCGGTCTGATGATCTGGGGAAGTTTGTAGAAACAGTCGAATGACACCGCTTCTCTGAAACATGATGATATACAATCTGACCTCTCATCTCTAAAGGGTCGTGTCAGTGTATTGTAACTTACATACGTCTGAATCCCTGTTGGGTCGGGGTCTCTCTGTGTGGAGAGATGTTTTCCCCATGTCAGAGTTTTCTACGGTTACTCCACCTCCCTCCCATGGATAAGGCATGCAGACTGGGGTTTGGTTACTTGGAGACTCACATAAATCCATAGGTGTGAATGAGACCCCTGTGACCCTCAATGGACCAGTCGATAGAGGATGGACACATTGATTATTTTTGGATTGGGCAAGTTGCAAAATTCTTGCAGTATAATATCCACTTGTGTGGCAACATTAGAGAAAATCATGCAGCCCAGTGATTAAGTTTGTCACCACAACCAAACTAAGAAATCTGACCTCACACTCAATCTAAACTCAAAGGCATTTCATCTACAGGGATTTGATTTATCAGTAAAAGCAGGAAATACTGAAATATGAGTGACTGAAAACACTCTGATTAGCTTAGTGCTGAAAATACATTTGTTTGTGTGATTAGGGATTTTTAAATTTACCTTTTTTTTTATTGACATGCGTAAACACAGTGAAATCCCTGCTCCTGTCTGACAGCCTGATGCCTCGCTGCTGTTTCTGTCTCACAGCCTCTGTCTCTGTCGGGCGGCTGGTTTCTCTGTCACTATTTATAAAACACATCATTAGTCTGTCGCACTTTCTCACTCCCTTATTTGTTGGTGTCACTGAATGCGGCTCGGTCTCAAACTTTTCCCCGTGCAGGATGTCATTATTCTCCGGTCTTTTCTTACACCAGCTGCCGTCTCTGTTTGGTTTCACTACAGTTTGACCCGTTTGCTGCATTTGTGTGTTTGTTCGTTCACGAGCGTAATTGATTGTCGCAATTTTGGGGTGCAGGTGAATTGTCGGCTGCTGTGGTTGTTTTGCTTTATTTTTAGTGTCAGTGATGCACGGGTTGTTGAGTTTTACAGACGGGCCACCTGGAGCCTCGTGGCAGCAGATTGGCCTGAGTGTGAAACCGCCCAGATCATGATTCAGTGTGTTTGTTGTTCGATCGGTCGATTTGTTGGTCAGTGGCCCTGTTGGTACAATGACCTTGGTTGTGTTTTTACTGACAGTGATATCTCTGAATTGTGTGAGTAATGTCCTCCGTAACAAAAGGTGGAAGGGAGCGTGCCATTATTATACAGCTGTGAAACCTTTTAGAGTAGATGTTGAATGGGGGACAAGTCGGGAATACAAAGTCTGTGACACCAAGAGTCTCTTCATGACGGATGAGAAGATGCTCATGCATCGTGTCACCGTGTCTTGCTGATTGTTCATTATGTAAATTGACACCATGTTGCTCTACCCTTCCTGGAAAGAGAGACCCTTCCTCTGCTGCTCCTCTCCCTCAGGGACCCTGGAAGTCTGTCAAGCTTCTGAGAGAAACTTCTTATAACGGCGTCATATTAAAGCTGGGGTTGGTAATCCTAGAAAAGCTTGCGTGTGCATTCTACCAATACATCAACTCCCCCCCTCATCAAAGCTGCAGCCACACGGACGTGCACAGACTGACAACTGCGACAAGCCGACTTGTCCGTTACTCACGTGCATAGTGTGAGCACGGGCAGGCGGGTCGGTTAGTGAGAGACAGGTCATTTAATTTGCTCTAATTGAAATGATCGGTCGTATTAATTAGATTCCTGCGAGGTCCTCGGACAAGTCTGATTATTGATGGTTATCGAGACGTCAAGAGGAATTCATTAAACAAAAAAGAGAGAATGTTACCCCCCCCCTGCCTTAACATGCAGAGCAGCAACTTTTAGGATGTAGTCTGATAAATGGCCAACAACATTTCACATGACAACAGGAAGCAAACTTCCTACACAGAGAGTTTGTTTTTTTTAAATGCCGCCATGCTTTCTTACAACAATAAACTTGTTTTCCCTCGTAGTTACACCCCTTGCCAGTAGGGGTGCTGCAGCCGCCTTTTAAATGCTGTGGAGTTTTTCACTATCTAAAATCGTATAAGGACAGAAGGTTGTGATTTTAGCAAATAAAAGTGTCTTGAACTGAAGAGTACTAGATATTTCCGTGACACTGATGCTAAGTTGACTTTGTTCACATGATCTTCTAGAGAAACCATTTTGACATCGCCCCCTAAAGCTGATTTAGTTAAATAACATGCCGTCTCTCTTCCTTACTACCTTACTACAAAAGTACAAAAAAAATAGTATTCCCCTGAATTACTCATGTCTTCTTCCAACGACTAATAAATTAACTAACAAATTTTTTTGTTATGAGCCTCCAGGCAAATTTCAATTCTTCACCCCCTTCCCTCTTTCACTTCACTGATTTGCTTTGACACAGAGATGATTCACTTACAGGAGATAACAGGGAATAAGTTCACTTCAGAGGATCTTCTCCTCTAACCAACACATCACAGGAATCCTGTTGCCTCACGTCAGGAGGTTGAATGATTGAGAACCTGAAGTTTTCCCAGGACAGCTAAAAACGTTTTTAGGAAATGGACGTTAATTTATTTTCTGTTTAATTAACTAATTGTTGCAGCAGTCCAAAGACATGCGGGTGAGGTAAACTGTCACGTCCTTATTCCTTGTTAATGAGACGTGTGGCTGGAGGGCATCCCAGAATGCTTTTGGCTGTGAGGCTGCAAAACACCCTGAATGTCAAACTGAACATCCGTTATCCAATTCAATTATTCCCCCGAAGACACTTGTACTTACAACCATTTTTCTCCGATTAATCTGCTGGATGCGGAATCACTCCTGACAACACATCAACATTTTTTTTATATATATATATATATATCAGGTTTTCATCACCTCTACATGTCGCTCTAGCTCTAGTTTCTGAGACCAGAACAAGCTTTATCAGCCACACCTACTTTGAGTAACTTCCAAGTAACAGCGCACTTCCTTTAGTGATGGAAAAAGAGCTTAACAAAGTTTCAGGTTCTAATACTTTTGAACTGTAAGAACAGGAGGCCGGGGCACCCACCTTTGAGTAGAGGCTGTTAACTCTCTTGTGCATATTAAATATCAGGATGTAGAGACAACCTGAATAACTGACTCTACAGAAGCAGTGACCCGAAAAGATCCACGGCAGTTTGAGGCAGTGGGCGGCGTCCAACCCAGAAAATGGTCTAGATTTTGGTAATAAACGTGATTCATATATTTCATCAAAGAACAGACTTATCATTTAGTTTACAGTTACAAAACAAACAATTTGAAGTGACCCTGTGTGTGACACTTTGCTCAGTAAATTTGTAAACCTTGTGTCAGGGTGCAGCAGATTGTCAGGGGTGCAGAAATCTGTGTAGTCGCAGTGTTCCTGGTTTAAACTGCACCGTGGTGGGCAGGTGACCGGTGTGTGACACAAAGCTGCAAATCTGACCTGAAACCATCTGGTTCCATAAATGCACCAAGGGCCAAGCTTCACGTGCACTGAAATGCACACAGAACACACACTGGGGCCGGCCACCAAAGCAAATGACAGAGAGACGCTGGGGAGTGTCACTTCAGGACGCCATCACTTTATATCTGGAAACTAGCTGTTTGGTAGGAGCCTGGATTCATTTTGAAAGGATGTTTGTTCCCGGCTCGGAAGGAAAGACGTACAAATCTAATTGTGTGTCTTCATGCATGTGCTGGTGCAGGTAACTGCTGTGAGTGGTTCTTTAATGAATGGAACAAAAGAGAGAACAAGCTGTTCCACACTGATGGTTGGATAACCGCCTCCAACTACACACACACACACACACACACACACACACACATACACACACACACACAGACACACACACAAACAGACACAAACACACACACCCTCACTTCCCCAAGTAACCGTAAACTAAACGAATCCCTCTCTTATTGGTATTACTGTGTGCAGGGCCACTCAGCATGTGTGTGTCTGTTCTCACATGAGCTTGTGCGTGTCAGTGTGCGTCTGTTTGAATTAGAACGAGTGCAGAAGGTCGGGGGTGCAGCTCTGCAAGCGTCCACAGCCCCGTGAAGAGACGGAGACACAAGCAGAGACGTGGAGAAGTTGCTCTTCAGCTCCTGTTCAGCTGCAGGAGAGAGGAGCCTGATGTGTTAGAGAGTCTATGTAGAGCGTCGCCAAATGTAGAGCGATCGCCCACGAGTGCAGCGAGAGAGAGAGAGAGAGAGAGAGAGAGAGAGAGAGAGAGAGAGAGAGAGAGAGAGAGAGACTGAGTAAAAATACACCCGGCTCCTGGGAGACGGTCTCTATGGCAGCGGTTACTATGGCGACGGCAAGGCTACACATGAAGTGATGGGACCTCGGGGGAATTCGCCCTCTGGAGCTGCACACACACACACACACACACACACACACACACAGACACACACACAGGACATTACACAATTTCCCTGAGATTCACTCTTAACATGATCATTTCTATAACCCGTCGAATGTGGAGCGATCGCCCACGATTCAAACGATTGACACTTTGAGGAAACAGATTTACTTCATGTCTCCTCATCACCAGTAATACAAGAACACAAACTCAAATAAGGAGAAAATACAACAAGCAACAAGTCGCACAACTCACACGACCACATGGGTTGTTCGCTCCTATAAACTCTGATATGACAGCAGCGTACCTGAACGCTTGCTATTGGGATTAGTCACACAATCTGTGGTTACACTGTGGTATTACTTTTATTTGAGTAAAATATCTGAGTACTTCTTCCACCTCTGGTAATTTACTGCACTGTACAACTACAGGTTTAAGGAGCCTCGGTCGATTTGATGATACTTAATCTGCATTTGAGAGAAACACTAAACTTTTCGCTCCTCTATAGTTATAAATCATGTGCAGCTTATTCTTTATACTGGACTAAAAACAAATTCATTATCCAATAAAAAGAGGCTTCAATATTATTTGATCTCGTACAAAGTGTAAAATATCTGCGAAATGTTACAAATTGGAAATTAACATGTACTGATTTTCACAGATCAACAAATGAACCTGATATATGAAAAACACAGAAATATTCTAGTTCCACTACAAACTAAGGTCTTACATCAGGCTACTTATATCAGATTAACTTCTATTAAACATAATACTATCAAAAAACTCAACCTATGTGTAGATGTGTTCACACATAAACGCTTCAGTTGCAATTATCCTTTGGTATGTGTCACTACAAGGACCAATTAACACAACAATTACTGTTACTTGTGCATATGGACGTGGGCGGCTCAGTGTGTGTCAGCGTGTGTATCTGGTTGTGTGTGTGTGTGTGTGTGTGTTAAAGTAGTAACTCTTGCAGCATTTTCTCACCACTCTCATTTGAGCTTCTTTCATGTCGAACTCATTTGGCTCAGTCTGCTCTGTCATGGTGTTTCCATAGCAGCAGCAGTGAGAGCCAACCACGCTCACTTCCTGCTTCCACCCGATTGGAGCCCAGCTGCTCTGACGGACCTGTTTCTCTTCGGCTCCACAGGAGACTGGGCAGCAGCGGCTGAACTTCAAAAACAAATATTTTCACAGTTAGACCTTTTGTTTCATGAGCTGCAGATGATGAATTTAAAGCTCTGGTATTTGATATCACAGCAGCCATCTTGCAGCTCTTCTTTGTCCTTTGTTTCCTTATTTAGGATTTAGTCAGATAAATGGCCAAAAACATTTCACACGACATCAGAAAGCAAACTTGAAGCTACACAGAGAATAAACTGAAGCTTTTAAAAGTGAAATCCAGTTTCTTTTTTTAAATGCCGCCGTGACTTCTTACAACAGTAATCTTGTTTTACCTCGTAGTTACACCCCTTGCCAGTAGGGGTGCTGCAGCCCCCTTTTAGGTGCTCTGGAGTTTTTCATTATCTGTATTAAAAGCGTATGAGGACAGAAAGTTATGATTTTAGCCTCGTAAATGAAAGTGACTTGAGCTGAAGAGTACTACAAACCTTGTATTTTATTTTTTTATAGCTATAATCTGTTTCGAGACTTTAGATATTTCCGTAACACTGATGCTAAGTTGACTTTGTTCACATGATCTTCTATTGGAAGATCATGTGATAAAAGAGAAAAGAAACAGGTCGGCTCCAATAGGGAGCCATCTTGCAGCTCTTCTTTGTCCTTTGTTTCCTCACATCATGTTTTGATATTAAACCCATCGACGTGTCAACTCTTTACATCCTCGTCTGTGCATCGCCTTCGTCTGTACCCTCTCCTCTGTGTCTGTGGTGTGAAGGTGACTTGCCCGGGCTCAGCTCTGATCGTTGCCCACGTACACAACCTCCCGTTTGCTCCCAGTATTTGTCACCGTCCCTGCAGCCGTCCCTGCTCGCTCTCCGTTCTGACGGGTGACATCAGCTCTCTCTGCTCGCTTGACGAAAAAAAACAAAAATCCGCTGTTATTTTTAGTCTCCTCTGTCCGTGCATATTTGAGCCGTTACATCAATAGACTGTGTGAGGGCACAGGCAAACAGCTGCGGCAGTGACTAGCTAATAAAAGCCGATTAGTATTTATTATTTAGCAGAGAGTGTGCTGATATTTATGCTATTGATTTCGCCGGATCATTAACCTCCAGAGTTGGCTTTTTAAGTGCTTTAATATTGGATCAATTTGGATGTCTTGAAATATGTGGTTTCATTATCGACAGTTGGTTCACCGCAAAATAAAAACGGTTTAAGCTCATGTGTGACATAGAAATCAAGTGTTATCATTTATTCTGCAGCCATACGACACTGGGTCGTCCCAGGTGCTGCTGGTTTATTATTTTGGCTCATCTGGCTCTCGGCTGTGATGTCAAACTGTTCATTAACTGACGACATAACCATGAAACCGATTTTCACATCTTGGTTCGTCGTGTAATTTTGGAGCCAAGCTGATGCAGAGCGGCTTCTTACTCAGCAAATGAGAATATGACTGATACCACATGTGACTGACAGGGTCCTGACTGCGCCCTCTGCTGGTTGGATGAACTGACCAGAACAAGATATTTGAGAAAAGATTTTTATTTGATAAAACAAAATAAAAGATACCAAAGATGTAATGCAACCTATCCTATGCCCTACAGCAGGATTTTATACATAAGCTCTGGTGTCAGAGTGCACATTTTTTCCATTTCTCTGCTTTAGCATCTTAGGAAAAGATGTCGGGACCTGTTCAACTCAGATTTGTTGTGTTTTGCTTCAGGCCTGGAAACTGTTTGCATGAACTTCAGCTGCTGTGGAGCCGAGTGCAGCACAGCAGCTAAAGTTCCTGAGGTGCAGATGAGTAGATATTTAATATTATCGTTTATTGTCTCACAATATGATCGCAGAGCTTTTTGTGGTTGCGTTTTTCTTGTAGGTTGGAGTGTGTACACTGCAAGGAGTGAACCAGTTCTAACTAAATGTGTGTATGGGTCGGCTCAGATGATTTTTGAAACAGATAAAGTGTTATGATGCTTAGTTGAGTCTGTGGCAAGGTGGTTGCTAGTTTGAATCCTGTGAATTGGTCCTCACCTGGAGTTTTTTAGTTCACCCTGCTGGTGTAAGAGAAAAGAAAAACCCAGGAGTTGCTTTACGAATGTTATTTTTTATTCTAGTCTGAACTGTGTAATCCTCTCTGTTAAAACCGGCCCGGTTCCCCAGAGCTGAACACACCCTGTGTTACCTCTTCAACACGAAGGGGGTTAGCCAGGAACCACCTGGTCCAAGGTGAGAGCACCGGGAAAACTGCCGGGTTCACACACACTGTCGACAAACAGTAAATCCCAGCTCGCCTCATTACACCCGCTTTGAGCGAGTCTGTGGATAAGGATGTATTGATTTTAATGGTCCAACCCATTTAGATAAACAGTCCTGGAGGATCTGCAGTCTTTTTTTATTTAAAATCTGATTTCACTGGGCGTTGCAACGAACTGGAGCAGATAACACAGTGTCCTCTCAATTGCTCAAGATCAGTCCGTCTATCGCCCAGATTCATCTGGTGTCACTGTGCTGCTGGGTGTGTGTGTGTGTCTGTGTGTGTGTGTGTGTGTGTGTAGAGACAGATAAAGCTGCAGGTCTTATCTCTGAGCCTTCTGGTGTCCCTCTCTCGGCACCTCCTCATTTTCATAACCTCTCCCTCCCTTGCTTTGTCTCTCTACCACTGTTAACTCATCTTCACCTCCTTTTGTCCCCTCACCCCATTTCTCCTCCTCCACACCACATCTGGATTCAGCTGTTCCACATCAAATGGAGGCGTGAGGTGGGGATGGGGGAAAGGTTCCTCTCAGGCAGTTTTTATTTGTCACTAGATAAACTGTAGTAAGTGTTTGGATTGTAATACCCATGGTTAGCCTACTTATGCCATTCAGCTGCTAGCTCTTTAAATGGAGCCGTGTAATGGAGTGATGTTGTCGCAGAATTACAAAGGATTCAGTCTAATTATATGGCTCAGGCTTTTTGTTTGTAGAGTGTGTGTGTGTGTGTGTGTGTGTGTGTGTGTGTGTGTGCGTGCGCGTGCGCGTGTGTGTGTGTGAGAGAGTTGTGCCTCCGCCTGCTGTGAGCTGGGTAACTACTGGTTGGTGCTGTATTACCCATCTTCCTTGCTTTGCACCTGCCTGCCAGCAAAAAACAGAAATCCAGACATTATGAAGTAACGTTGGTCCTCTCATCTTCCTGCCTTGAGGACGTGTGAGGTTGAGATGCACTGAACATTGTGGGCTGCAAGACAAGAAGCAGCTCAGAGCTCATATACTGTAATAAAGAGAATTAACAGCACACTGAAGAGTGAGGACAATAAAGAGGGTGAGACAGTGATTGCAAAAGAAATGAATGTCGTATTTATTCTTGGTTTAGAAAGTGTGAAGCATCCAAGTGCAAATAACAGACTAAGGCTGCTGTGTTCTTAAGTATATTGTGTAACTTGATGAGCCACTTTTTCTTACTTTAGATTACTTTGACCCTGCAGCTAACAAATTATGATGTGAACTGATTTAAATAATGGCTAAACAGTGATGGAGGCAGTACTATAACATTTTATTTAGGAAAAGAACCGATAAAAGGGCAATCATGTAAAGTAAAAGTAAAGGTATCACGTTAGCTTTCTGCTCGAGTTATAGTAAGTTTGACATTAATAAAGTAAAAGTATTATAGAGTGTAGTGTGAGAGTGTATGAGTAGTGAGGGTGTTGCCTGTTCTCTAATAGTCTACTACATTATTTGCTGTCTACTTTTGTTTAATACATGAATAGTACAAATATTTATTGATTTAAAATGTGTCAAAAACAATGACAAAATGTTAAATTGTTAAAATGCAGTGGAGTAGACAGTAAAGATATTTATAGATGACGTAAATGGAAATAAATATATACTACAATAAAGTACACATGAAAAATGTATTTCATTTTTACTTTGACACATCTGAACAGCTTGGTTTAAAGTATCGTAAAATCAATATATAAACAGAAACACTTCCAAAAGCCAGTTGCTGTGAGCTGGAGGGTTAATTATCATGTATATCTCACCTCTGATCTTTCCTGTTGCTGGAATTTGCAGCAAAACCAAATGACGAGTTTAGGTAAATCCACATCTGTCCAAAAATTACAACACAGCCAAGGATACCATTCACAGTTAGTTTTAATCGATTAATTGTAGATGAGCCTTTGTCAATGGAAGTAGTTTTTCCCCTTCATCCTCTCACTTCTTCTTTACCTGTGGTACCTGTGGTTGTGGAGGTCGAGAGTTCAACACAGCTCCAGCAGTGAAGGAGCCGAGCTGATGAGCAGATCACAGTCGGCCTCATCTGTTTCATCTTTTCTCTGTGTTACTCATCACAAGCAGGGAAAATCTCATTTAACAGTAATGAGTGCAGCTCACATGGCCTTTATCAAAAATGCATGTCCAGACACGTAAGAGAAAATACCATGAATGTTTCATATCTGATCTCTGAAGCAGAAACGCACTGTTTATATCTTTATTATCTGTCAGGGATCAAATCAACACTGTTCATTGATATAATGAAACGAAATGATACACACACCCTCTGAAATCCTCTCTCTCCCCCTCGTGCCTCCACAGTGCAGTGTCTGGAAATGACCACGAAGCGGAAGCTGATTGGCCGGCTGGTGCCGTGCCGTTGTTTCCGGGGCGAGGAGGAAGTGATCTCGGTGCTGGACTACTCTCACTGCAGCCTGCAGCAGGTCCCCAAAGAAATCTTCAGCTTCGAGAGAACTCTGGAGGAGCTCTACCTCGACGCCAACCAGATCGAGGAACTACCCAAGGTAACGCTCCACCGCAGCATGACGCTTTTAACCTTTGACCTTTAAAGGTTCAGGGTGTAAGATTTAGGTGAAAGGGATCTATTGGCAGAAACTAAATTTAAACTAATCTGAGTGAAGATTCATATAAATTGTATGAATTGTTTTTTTCTTAACTTTAGAATTGGCTGTTTATATTTAAATACTTTATATTTACATCAGGAGTGTCTTCTCTCTACGGAGGCCGCTATGTTTTTTTACAGTGGCCCAGATTGGACAAACACCTTTTGAGTTTTTATGAAGACTGAAGGTTTTCACAGGTTCTCCTTCTTGTCCCCCCCCCCCCCTCGCCCTCCCCCTGACTCAGGCTTTAGTCACAGGCAACATGGGGTGAGAGAACAGGTCGATTCCAGGCCATGACAGGGTCTTTTATGGTGTATTAAACATACAACACTTTCAGTAAACCTCCGTGTGAGCAGTAATGAGACAAAATGCCCGCCGAGAACTCCAGGCTCTGTTTATAGGAGGCGTGTGTGTTTTATTAAAATTCTGTCCTGGTTTAAATGGGCGAGATGTTGAACTGGATTTTCTAAAAATAGTCCTGCATGAATGAAGTCTAATAGGGCGACGTAAGTGGCAGCCCCAACTCGCATTCAACCGACAAAATATGAAAATGTGCTCTGGCTTGAAAGGGTAGCTGTGTGTGTGTCTGTGTGTGTGTGTCTGTGTGTATATGTTTGCTTGGGTGTGTATGTGTGCGTGTGTGTGTGTGTGTGAGAGTGAACGGTTGGATAAGAGCCAGTCAGGCTGCCAGAGTGACTGGCCTTTATGTAAAAGGGCTGGAGAGCTCCTTAAGGGTGTGAGTTGGTGTAAGAGATGGGATGTGTATGTGTGTATGTGTGTGTCTGTGTGGGTGAAAGTGATAGTGTGTGTGTGTGTGTGTGTGTGTGTGTGTGTGTGTGTGTGTGTGTGTGTTTGTGTGTGTGTGTGTGTTTGTGTGTGTGTGTGTGTGTTTGTGTGTGTGTAGTGGCCTGATTCAAGGGCACAGAGCTCCGGTGCCCATGTTGATAGCCACTTATCTTTTGAGCCGCGGACCAGAAACATCAGCCGATCCTCTTTTCAATTAAAAACAGTTCTGTGACTCAGAAAAAGTCTCTGACATCTTCATGTCTCTGTGACCCTCTCTGTTTTTTTCACCTGCTTGAATTCCCACTCACTCTCCCAGTTGCAATTCATCCAGAACTCAGCAGCCATGGTTATGAACTGGAACTGGAGTTAGAACAACTCACAGCTCAGTCAGGTCCTGAACATCAGCTGATTGAAAAACCATTAGCTCCTAACTGGAAACTGCCTGAGTGACCATCTCCCATCAGCACTGCAGGATTTAAATCCCTCCTGAAGACTCACCTCTACCAGATCAGCTATTACTATTATCAGGTTTACCTTTATTACTGTATATATATCTTTCTATTTTAATCTTATTTAAATTCATGTTTTTTTTATAAATCTAATGAGTGCTTGTTAACTTATCCCATCTTTACTCCTACCAGCATTAATATACAATTGATAGAAATACACTTTTTACATTCACCTAGTATGTATTTTAATAATTTCATTGTTTCACATCAATTTGTGTATCAGCTTGAAAACCTTTTGAATAAATAGACTATATTATTATTATTATTACACAATTAAACAACATATACAAAAGAGTCTCCTGACCATGAAGCATGGGAGGTAAACAGTTGGTCTATGAAAGACATTTGAAATGATGAGCTCTAATAAAAAATCAATACTTGGTTGCTTGCTGCTCTTCTGGAGTATTGATGCAGGGTTCATAACAGCAGCTGGAAGCTCTGGAAAAGGAAGTTGAGCTCGAGTTGGGTTTTCTTTTGCCAAATGGTTTATTCCAGATGAACTGTAATGAGATTTAATAATGTGCCACTGCTGAGTTATTAGCTTTTGTGCGTGTTATAACATTTGTAGCCTCTGCTATCCGTCTGTGATTTCTCTCCTCTTGTATGTGTTGCATCATTTGCAGTATTTTCTCAATTCAGAGCACACGTCTGATCGTTTTGGACTCTCGTATGTGTTTTGTCCTCGGGGGCCACCGTACATTACAAACAGGCAGCTATTGTGACACGTGCTTTTCCACAACATTGAGCCGCCTCCAGCTCATTCTCTCTCTTTTACTCTCTCGACCTTTCGGTAACTTTGTTGTGAAAGGACTGTGTGATTTCTGCCAACAGACCATAATACTAATTTTGTCTTCCCTCTGTGTTCCTGCAGCAACTCTTTAACTGCCAGGCCTTGAAGAAGCTGAGCATGCCCGACAACGACCTGTCCAACCTGCCCACCACCATCGCCAGCCTGGTCAACCTCAAGGAGCTGGACATCAGTAAAAATGGTATATAGTGACGAGAGGAGGCAGATGATCCATCGAGCGTCAGAGCAAACCTGAGGAATAAAACCAAACAAACGCAGCAGCTGATTTAGATGATGGAGCTAAAAGAGAAGATCATAATCTCCACGTGCTGTTTGCATAAAATCTAAATAACAGTCTGTGCAGCACCGTAAAGAGCTGAATGAGCACCACCTCAAAATCACAATAATATGACAACCACATTCAAATATGATAAAACCACGATGATTCCACTTTCTAAAGCTTGCAGTCTTCTCAAGAGCTAGCTTGACTAAATGTGAAAGAATATCTAACTTTACTACGTTTAAAGATTGAACTATTAGTT
Organism: Platichthys flesus; assembly: GCF_949316205.1. Lineage (NCBI taxonomy): Eukaryota > Metazoa > Chordata > Actinopteri > Pleuronectiformes > Pleuronectidae > Platichthys > Platichthys flesus. Next base: position 4,578,220 of record NC_084953.1, on the reverse strand, counting down.
ATCTACACGACTGAATTTTTTTCCTGATAATTCACTTCTTGAGACTTCCCTGATGTCGATTTCTTGTTTTGTTTCACCAAAAATGAAAAAAAAATATACTTCAATTATAACTATGAGCAGTTTGTTGGAATGATTGAATATTTTTGCTGAAAAAAGGATCAATTTTAAACAATGATTTTTCCATTTTATTCTTCCATCAGTCGATTTATCAACCGATTCTTTCAGCTCTAAATACACAATCACGTCGTGTCACCACAATTAATTTCCCTCTTGTCACTAACAGGTATCCAGGAGTTTCCAGACAATATCAAATGCTGTAAAGGTCTTTCTGTGGTGGAGGCCAGTGTCAACCCAATCACCAAGTAAGACTCTGAACTCACACACACACATGCAGAGACATACATGCAGAGACACACAGCTCAGATACCACATGATCAACCTCTGCTGGATCACTGCGCAAATATCAAGTTGTTATCTGCAGCACGAAATACTCATTTGCAGGATTTGACTTATATACCTTAACAGATGGCTTATCACTGTTTGAAGTTTCCTCAACTTAACATTATCAGTGAACTGCATTACTTACTTATAAACTCGAAACTTTGGGCTAGTTCAACATTTAAAAAAAAGATTTGCTCATTCGACTTTCGAAAAACAAAGATTTAGAAGTCTGGCTTTTAAAAGAAGAAATAACGAGAGCAACAACAAAGTGCGGCTGTTTGCTCAGCACCACAAGGAGACTCCACCACCCCGTGCTGCAGACAGCTGCTTGTACTGTGTGTGTGTGTGTGTGTGTGTGTGTGTGTGTGAGTGTGTGTGTGTGTGTGTGTGGTTGTGTGAGCGTGTGTGTAAGAGATGAGTCATCAGCTGGCTAACAGCAGCTAGGAGTTTCTGCAGGGCTTGTTAAGGAAACATTGTCCATGTTTTATTCCACTGAGGCGCTTCAAGGACACTCACTTTATCTATTGTATGTTATCCTTCCTTCCTTCCTTCCTTCCTTCCTTCCTTCCTTCCTTCCTTCCTTCCTTCCTTCTCTCTCAGACTCCCCGATGGTTTCACGCAGCTCCTGAATCTGACCCAGCTCTTCTTAAACGATGCCTTCCTGGAGTATCTGCCGGCGAACTTTGGCAGGTAAACAAATGATTTTCATAATTTCTTCATTTCATTTAATGCACGTCAGTAAATTCAGTTTGAAGTTTTGCGTCCTGTGTTTTTCAGACTCTCCAAACTACGGATCCTGGAGCTGAGGGAGAACCACCTGAAAACCATGCCAAAGTGAGACAAAGAGCCATGTGTGTGTCTCTGTGGGTGTTTGTGCAAAAGGAATGTGTCAGAAATAAAGAACAGTGAATTATAATCTCCGTGCTCCAATAATCACAACACACACTTACACACACACAGATGCTCCGTGATATAACCGGGTGCATCCTCCCCTTCCCGGGCATCCAGATTGAAACATAAATATCCCAGGCAGGTGTTGTTGAATACTGATGAATCCACTGAGAGCAGGAAGACGCCTCACATGTTTCCTGTTACTCTTTTTCACTGAATTGGCCACTTGAACACAAACGTATCTGAAAACTAAAGATAGACCTTAATTTTGTAGTTCAAATTTTGATACAGATATCAATTACAATTGATAGATAAGTGTAAATACTACAAATACAAGTTATATACTTATAAATATGTGGGATGTCAAACCATTTCCTAATCAACAAGTAGGCGTAAAAATGACGTCAATCTTGATTTGATCTAAACAAAGCTATAATTAAGATTATAGAAGTGGAATCATATCATTGCTTTAACAGCAGGACTGTGTCTCCGCTCCTCTCCTCTCCCTCTCCCTCTTCCTCTTCCTCTTCCTCTTCCTCTTCCTCTCCTTCTCCCTCTCCCTCTCCCTCTTCCTCTTCCTCTTCCCCTTCCTCTTCCTCTTCCTCTCCCCAGGTCTATCCACAGACTGACACAGTTGGAAAGGTTGGATCTGGGTAGCAACGAATTCTCTGAAGTGGTGAGTCATGTTTTTGGACGTTACCCCGAGTGAGTGTGCTTGATAGGAAACACCATATCACACTTAAATATAATCCTCTGTTCCCACAGGAAGCTCAGTGTCTCAGTCATCACGTGTATTTGACATTTATAGTGTGACACACAGAAATTGGTCTGTTCTGTCTTTAATTTTTAAGAATTAACAAAACATGTAGATCAAGGTTCAAGATAAAGACTCTGAACCTAAAGTGCAATAAGAAGAAGTGAAAGGCATGACAGTACGATTAACTAAATGAAAATATGTACAGTACTAATGTTTTCCTCTGTTCTCATGTTAGCCAGAGGTGTTGGAGCAAATCCACAACTTAAGGGAGCTGTGGATGGACAACAACTCTCTACAGTCTATACCAGGGGTAAGAGCCCTCACCGCTTTTACTGGGAAAAACCACAGCACTGCAAATAATTGAACGGCCCATTCTCTCACATCAATGTGAGCTCCTGAGTCTGTTGTCCATCATTTAATCGCCCCTCTCTTTCTCTCTCTCTCTCTCTCTCTCTCTCTCTCTCTCTCTCTCTCCCTCTCTATCTCTCTCTCTCTCTCTCTTTCTCTCTCCCTCTCTCTCTCTCTCTCTCTCTCTCTGCAGTCATTAGGGAAGCTCCGGCAGTTGCGATACCTGGACTTAGCTAAGAATCGAATTGAGACGTTGGACACGGACGTTGCAGGCTGCGAGTGCTTAGAGGACCTGCTGCTGTCCTCCAACATGCTGCAGCAACTCCCTGACTCTATAGGTGAGCATGCACACACACACACACACACACACACACACGCACACACACACACACACGTTTTCAAATGCTCTTTAAACTGAGGCACTGATTCCTCTGCCTGATGTTGAGGGTGAATTTGTTTTACAGCTAAAACATCCCCCCCACCCCTTTATTCAAAGCTATGAAGATGTAAATCTGTCAAAACAGGTCACATACATACATGCCCAACATATATAACAGCTGTACTCTGTAGATTTCAGTAAAAAATACTCAAACAGGAATATATTGGCGCATTTGTTTTAGGGCTTTTTCCAGGCTCTGATTAACGTGCACTTGATTTGCTGGGAGGGAATAATTATGGCAGCAGGATGGAGTGTGTGGGACTGACTGGAAATAAACTATAGTGTTCATGGTAATGAGGGAGCGTGTCAGCCTGTGTGGCTCGGTGATGGGCTTTTAACAGTTTTCTGTGCAACACTGGACGTGTGTATGGTGAAGAGGAAGAAGCTTTATCATTAAGCATGTGATGAAATTCATTGTTGGCTTTGTTTATTCAGGTAAGATATGTTTATTTCATAATGCGCATTTGAAAAGCATGGTGAATCCAATTGATCTACACAAAGGGATGACAGAGTGAAGATGCAACATGAGGCAAAATAAAACAGAGGCATTTAGAAAGATTTCATAAATAAAAATCTTAGTAAAAATTAAACAAATGAACATATAAGAAATAACGCAATGTGGGAAAATATAGACCAGGGCTAACTCTATACAACTTGTAAAGTTAATTTCACATGTGAAGAGCATCACTTTGCGTGTCTGTGTGTGTGTGTGTTTGTGTGTGTGTGTGTGTGTGTGTGTGTGTGTGTGTGTGTGTGTGTGTGTGTGTGTTTTTATAGGAATGTTGAAGAAGCTGACAACACTGAAGGTGGATGACAACCAGCTGAACTCACTGCCTAACACCATCGGGAGGTAAGAAACCTGCACACACACAATCTCATGCAGATAAAAACAATGAAAATTTGAACAATAAAACCATGTGACCGTTTTGATATGAATAATAAAAGCACAATAAGAAATTGTTGTTTTCTTGTGAAAGCGCCTGCGACAGTATCGTTTGACAACAGGCGATTGTTTACCTTTGGTTGGCTGTTGTTGTTTTTCCTTGCTTGTTGTTATGCTGGCTGATGATTGGGGGGGGGGGTTCTGTGTGTTGTGTTGCTGGCGTTGCGGTGGCGTTAGTGCGAAGCCAAAGCACGGGTGAGTAACTTTAGCCTCCTGGATCTCGGGGTGCGTTCAGAGACGAGTAGATGTTCGAACGCGTTGCAGATACAAACACACAAGCTTGCTGACCACATGGGGTCAAAGTGGGAAACGTCTCGTATTCATGAGAGTTACATGCAAACATAAACTTTAGTTCAGTTCCATGTTTTCTTCCTGTTTGCCTCACAAACTTCACAAAAAGAAAAACTTGAAATAAAATCCACATGTTGAGATGGAAAATGATTGCATGTAAAAAAAAAAGATGACAGCAATTTTAATTGTGTTATTTCAAATTAAAATCCATCACAGTCCAGCTTCAATCACAAACACTTTCTGTTCATTTCATTCATCTTTTGTATGTTTGAAATATAGCGATTTCTTATCCACATGAAACTGCAGACTGGAAACAAGAGCAACTTGTGTGTGATTAACTTCAGGGTTGATAGATTTGGGAAGAAGAAAGTAACAGAAATATTAAATTAGTTTAGATAAGAAAACCCAGATTTTGTCCCTTTTTGCTGTTAGAAACCCTCCAGTAATAACACCAGCAGTGACCAAACTCAATGCAAATGAATTGTTCTGTGATGGATTGATTTAAAAGACTTCACAGATGTTGGTTAACACCCTTGCAATGCATTTGTATCTGAACGCCGCGAAAACATTTTGTCTTCCTGAACAAGTCCCAGGTTTTAGGCTCAATAAATAGAACAGTAGAATCCATGACATGAAATATCCTTTAGTGTTTGAGTCTTAACAATGATGAATGTGATCCCTGTTTTCCCCTTGTAGAGAAATTATTAAATATATGTTGTTTTTCCATGTAGATAAAAGCTGTATCGACTTAAGTCTGTGTTTTAAAGCAGAATCTGTGCCTGTATCTCCATTAATAATACAGTGTATCCTCCATATAGCTGCTTAAGTTAAAAATGACAATGTATAACGATGTTTATTCACACAGAGCTGAATCAAGAATTAAGTTACGATAAAGTTTCCTTCAGAGTCGTCCCTGATCTCCATGAAACAGGTCACATATTGCAGATGTAGGTTATTGACCTCTGATGGAGAGAGGTTCTCTCTTGGCCTGTAATCGGCTGCATCAGTTTTAGACTTTAGCCTGCGATAGCTCCTCCCTGTTGTCTCTGAGTTTATTCTAATGTGAAAGTGAGTTATGTCTCGTTTAGCTGTTTTACTGTCACTCTTACTCTCATCCACTGCCCAGGCTCATTTATGCTGCTTTAACATACGAAGAGAGATACGTCTGCTTCTCTTCACGCATCCTTTAGGTTGGTTATTAGGCAACACACCAACGAGAGGGCAGCGCAGAGTTCAGAGTTTCTGACGATGACAAACATTGCGACGCTGGTTGTGATCATCTACACTAACATCCTGTAGTTTCTTAGAAACTCGCAGTTTCCTCAAAAAGTTGAAACAAAATCTTCCTTGTGTCTTCTGGTCGTGCTGCTTGAACCTCTGGTTTCACTGGCTATCACCATTTCTGTTGACACTGCCCCGTTTGACCATCCATGTCCAAAAGATCTCAGAAGACTGGCGTGGATATTACGTACAGACGAAATTACCGTCCAGACAGAAGGTCCCGTCCATTTCTGTGTTCGTATCTGACGTTGAGCATAAATGAGCCTTTAGAGAAAAGCGCAGAGAAGCGGCTGTGCCTCGTTCTTTGCCGGAGGTGCGGGGGGGGGGGGGGGGGGAACCACACACACACAAACAGTCCGTCCTCATCGTTTGTTGAGTCCTTTCTCTTGAAAAAGTGGAAAACATGGTGTGAAAACACGTCAGTAAACCATAAACCCTCATTGAGGTTGTTCGTGGGTTACGGGGTTTTCATCGCCTCCTTGGGATGCACCGAGCAGCTGCAGGCTCATTACTGCCCCCTTGAGGCCAGACGCCCACTGGCAGCTTAATGGCTGCTGAGACCATTAGTTGCACTGGCTCCTTTCTCCACATTGGCCACAAGACACAACAATGAGCCCTTTTACACACTGGAAAAACAAACAGCAACATAAAGATGAGATTTATGCTTTAACAACTGTTTTAAAACCGTTTTCAATTTTATCAATTGAAACAACATTGAGGATGAGGACTAACTGTTTTGTAAATCTGGTTAACCCCCCCCTTCTCCGCCACAGCCACATCCCAGCACTTTTCTCTGGGAGCTTCAGGGGCCGACTCCCACTCAGTGGATGAGACACTCTCAGCCAGAGTGGATTTAACATGAGCAAGAAGAGGTTTAAGTTTCATAACGAGCGACTGCAGCAGCTAATGAAAACACCAAAGTTAGTTTGCGCCGTAGAAAGGAGATGTTTGGGACATGCGCCTGAAATCGATCTTGTGACTCTTCCTGTTTACTGCCATTGAAGCGTAAGATTATGGAGCTTGTTGGTGGATAAAGCAGCGAAAATATCAAACAAGTTGTGTTGAAGAGTCATAAATTATTGAGGGAGATGCAGTTGACATTTTCATTTTTGGGCAGGAATAAAAAATTATGCTTAAATCCTTTAAATATAGTTTTTTCTCATTTCCTCTCTAGCTTCCTCCTGTTTCCTCCCATCTTCCCCTCTCGCTTCCGTTCAATTCCTGTCCTCTCTTCTCTCCTCTTCCCTTTCCTCTTGTTTCCTCTCCTCTCTTCTTGCTTCTTCTCCTCTTGTTTCCTCTTGTTTCCTCTTGTTTCCTCTCCTCTCTTCTTGCTTCTTCTCCTCTTGTTTCCTCTTGTTTCCTCTTGTTTCCTCTCCTCTCTTCCTCTCTCTTCCTCTCTCTTCCTCTCCTCTCCTCTCTTCTCTTCCTCTCTCCTCTCCTCTGTCACACCGTATGGTGGCCCAGATGGTCCAGTCCACTGGGAGCACTAATGTAATGTTAACAGTGACAGTACATTAATGTTAAAGTGTTGTCTCATTAGCATTAGCTCGCTGTTAGCCTGCTGCTATAGGCCGTGACGGTTGTGGGGGCTGGGTCCTGGGGGTGGATGGGAGCGGGGGGGAAATCAGGGTGAAGCGGAGGAGTTGAGATCCAGGTTGAAGAATTTCAGACACACAACTTAGAGGATGAGGTTAACAACTGGTGATTCAATTAATGGAACTAACACCTGGTTTGATTGATGGGTCGTCTCTTCATTAATTGACTGGTTCCTCAGTGATCTTTTCCTTCTCTCTCCACACTAACTCCAAGTTGTCGTCTAGTAGAAAGTCAGATTTCCCCTCTCATCTTAACATATTAAAGAATAAGGCTGGCGTCATTCTGCTTTTTATTATTATTGAGGAACAAATCCTGTGAAAAGACTGAAACCAACGATGTGTGTCTCTGTAGCGCTCAGCTCCAAGATCATTCATTCCAAGGTCTAAATCTGCAGGAGGGCAAAAATAAAGTTTCATTTGGAAAAAATATCAAATTCACGTTTAGAAAAACACAAATAAAACCTCAGTGTTGCAGACTAAAGATGAAATGAATTATCTGCAGCTGGATGACATGCGTGGGACTGAAAATGAACCTGTGCTCATGTAAATGAAGTAGCATGACGCCCACAGCAGCTTAAATCAGGCTTTACCACCTGATATCAGATGGACTTATTCTTGGTTTCAGGAGTAGCACCACCCTTATTCTTTAAAGCCCATACCTGATACGTGATCTCATGCCACAGCAGAGGTTTGTATTTGGGGCCTGAGTGATGATTTCCTGTGTGTGATTGCCTGTGTGTCTCTCCCTCTCTGCTCCTCTCTGCTCCTCAGTCTGTCTCTGTTGGAGGAGTTGGACTGTAGTTGTAATGAGCTGGAGTCGCTGCCTCCCACCATCGGGTACCTGCACAACCTGAGGACCTTCGCCGCAGATGAGAACTTCCTCTCAGAGCTTCCCCGGGAGGTAAAGACGTCTCCTTTGTTTTACTTTTAGCCCTTTACCTGATTCCTTATTGGCTGCAGAGGACCAGCAGTTATTGAATAGCACGGCTCCGTCCCACCCCCTCCCCCACTCAGGGTCAAATGCACAAGATGGCAGAGTTCATATCACATCCATCTTTGAACAGTCTAGAGCAGCGGTCTTCAACAGGGGGTCCGCGACCCCTAGGGGGTCTCTGGAAGTACTGCAGAGGGGTCGCAACATCTTTTTTTTTAACAAATCTTTTCACCACAAATTTAAATGTCTTTAAATACACATTAACATGAATCCAACATATCGTAGCGAATGGATAAATGGAGGCAGAAGACCTTATCATTCAGTCAGCAATGCACACATTGCAGCTCCTACACCATGCATGTTTAAAATAAAAACATGAATATATGAACCTGTGTATTATTTGAATAGCTTAGTATTGAATGCTCAACAACAGGGTAGCTATGTTTTTACATGGCACGAGGCCCAGTTTAATATAAAACACAATTTTATGCAATATATATATAGTAGGGGGTCCCTGCTCACTCTCTCCATCAGTTTGTGGGTCCTTGGCCTAAAGTTTAAGTTGTAATCAGCTCCCTACTTTCAGCTTCTTGATTGTGAAAAAGTTTTTTTTATGATTCAGTGGCAGAGACACGATGGTAATGGTTGTAATGTGACGTGCACGCGTTTCAGATCGGTAACTGTAAGAACGTGACGGTGATGTCGCTGCGGTCCAACAAGCTGGAGTTCCTACCCGACGAGATCGGACAGATGAACAAACTACGAGTTCTTAACCTGAGTGACAACAGGTACACACACACACAGACACACACACACACAAACACACACAGCACATAGGGGTTAGAATTGCTAGGACACAGTAGGTCTTTTGATTGAAAGACACACACTCATAAATATTGCTGCATACAGTTCACATATACACAACACACGCACAGAAATCATTACATCCCAGAATTTAAAACATGCTTATATGGTGATATTGTAAGATGTATTAAAACAAATATTACATAACAAAACCCAAACAACTGACTACAAAAGAAGTATATGACACACACGTACACACAGATCGGACAGATGAACAAACTACGAGTTCTTAACCTGAACGACAACAGGTACACACATAGACACACACACACAAACACACACAGCACATAGGGGTTAGAATTGCTAGGACACAGTAGGTCTTTTGATTGAAAGACACACACTCATAAATATTGCTGCATACAGTTCACATATACACAACACATGCACAGAAATCATTACATCCCAGAATTTAAAACATGCTTATATGGTGATATTGTAAGATGTATTAAAACAAATATTACATAACAAAACCCAAACAACTGACTACAAAAGAAGTATATGACACACACGTACACACAGATCGGACAGATGAACAAACTACGAGTTCTTAACCTGAACGACAACAGGTACACACATAGACACACACACACAAACACACACAGCACATAGGGGTTAGAATGGCTAGGATACAGTAGGTCTTTTGATTGAAAGACACACACTCATAAATATTGCTGCATACAGTTCACATATACACAACACACGCACAGAAATCATTACATCCCAGAATTTAAAACATGCTTATATGGTGATATTGTAAGATGTATTAAAACAAACATTACATAACAAAACCCAAACAACTGACTACAAAAGAAGTATATGACTCACACGTACACACAGATCGGACAGATGAACAAACTACGAGTTCTTGATCTGAGTGATAACAGGTACACACACACACACACAAACACACACAAACACACACACACACACACACACAGGCAACACTTTCTCAATGGACGTTTCAAATCTGTTGCAGCCCTCACAGTTACCATGGGAATGGATGAGAGTGTTGCCATGGTTACAGGTTCTGCAGGCTGTACATTGCGTGGGCAGAAGAAACATCTCTCTTTTCTCCCCCCCTCCCTCCCTCCATCCCTCTCTCTCTCTCCCTCTCTCAGGTTAAAGAATCTACCGTTTACCTTCACAAAGCTGAAGGACCTGGCAGCTCTGTGGCTTTCTGACAATCAGGTATCCTCCCACACACTCGCTCTCTCCCCCCCCCCCCGAGTCTGTTGCTGCTCACCATCAGGCCGCTAGCACAAACACACAACTCTATCAACATATTGATCACATCAGCAGGACGCATTGCCTTGGTATATATTCCCTGTTGCTTCTTCATGCTGCTAATCCAAACACATCCCACTTGGATTTCATACGAAAACACTTTCAGTAATCGAAGTGGTTCTTCACTTGATTATTAATTTACAATATTCAGAGGTTGTCACACTTATCCAGGCAGATAACCCGTGAATCAAACCTGTGACTCAAGCAAAAAACTACGATTTCCTACGTTGACATTTTCTATATTTTTTATCTTTCTATGGTTGAACCTTGATCAATCTGGTGCAACATGGATACTGCTGTCAGATATTAATAGTGTGTGTGTGTGTGTGTTTGTGTGTGTGTGTGTGTGTGTGTGTGTGCGTGTGTGTGTGTGTGTGTGTGTGTGTGTGTGTGTGTGTGTGTGTGTGTGTGTGTGTGTGTTTTTCCAGTCCAAGGCTCTGATCCCTCTGCAGACAGAAGCCCACCCAGAAACCAAACAGAAGGTTTTGACCAACTACATGTTCCCTCAACAACCACGACATGATGAGGGTACAAACTGTGTGTGTGTCTGTGTGTGTGTGTACGTGTGTGTCATATACATCTTTTGTGGTCAGTTGTCTGGGTTTTGTTATGTAATGTTTGTTTTAATATATCTAACAATATCAGCATATAAGCATGTTATAAATTGTGGGATGTAATGGTGTTTTGTGCGCGTGTGTTGTGTGTGCTGTATGCAGCAATATTTGTGTGTGTGTGTCTTTCAATCTAAAGACCTACTGTATCCTAGCATTTCTAACCCTTATGTGATGTGTGAGCGTTCATGTGTGTGTGTTTGTGTGTGTACAGATTACCAGTCAGACACTGACAGCTTCAATCCCACCCTGTGGGAGGAGCAGAGGCAGCAGAGGATGACCGTGGCTTTCGACTTCGAGGACAAGAAGGAAGAGGAGGACAACTCTGGGAAGGTCAAGGTCAGCTCTCTCTCTCTCTCTCTCTCTCTCTCTCTCTCTCTCTCAAAACATCAACTGTCCTGAATATGCTTAATATCAGATTTCAACCACTGAAGCTTATTGGTGTTATAGTAGCCATTTGGTATACAAACATGAATATATAAAAGTATTATAAATTATGTTTTACAGTTTCATTGAGGCAGGCTCCTTTATCTGCACATGCATGTCACACTTGACCCAAGTCCATCTGTTTAGGTGGAGATCAACCTGAAGCGCTACCCAACACCTTACCCTGAGGACCTGAAGAACATGGTCAAGTCAGTGCAAAGCCTTGTGGGAAAAAACGTACACGCAGGACACGGGCACCAGCACCAGCACCAGCATCAGCACCAGCACCAGCACCCGCACCAGCACCCGCACCAGCACCAGCTGAGCACAGGCACTGCCACCTCGGCAGGAACCAACATGGAACACACGCACCTCAGCAAAGAACCGTACGAGCCTCCGTGGCCGCTACCACCTAAAGAGGTAGGACACACAAACACAGAGGGATCTGATATAACCACTTTTGCAAAGGATAGTAACTTTTCTCTGCTCTTTAAGATGCTAAACGTTTTGAGACATCTGTCCGATGGAAAAAACGAAGCATGAATCTAAATTGACCTTGCGTACATGTGTCAGGTGACGGACAGAGAGATGCAGGACTTCTCTCAGGCTCAGCTCATGGATCAGGGATCAATGCATAACTCCGGCATCGACATTCCCAAGAGGAAAGACAAAGAGGATCTGACAGAGAGCTCAGAGGTTAGCACACACACACACACACATACACACACACACACACACACACACACACACACACACAAACAGGTAACAATGAAGGGCTGCGTGAGTGAAATGTTAAGTATAGATTATCACAATTATTTCAATGATGCCATGCACACACCTTTATTTAGTTTGAGTTCTAAAAAAGTATGTGAAAATGTCAATCCCTTATCAAAGTGAATACAAATGTAGAGCACACACCTTCACCAAGGTTGAACAATTCTACACATGATTGTCTAGTTATTAAAGTAGAAATATAGAGAAAAAAGGAAGTTATTCCCTGAAAAACAATTCCTGAATCCCACCCCTTAATCAGCACCAAAATGTCACCATTTTTTCTCAGGCCCTTTCCCCCCCACCAAGTTTAGTAGAAATCAGTTTAGTGTTTTTGTGTAATCCTGCTGATACAAGAAACAAGAAAACAAACCAGCAAACAGATACAGACAAAAAACCGTCATTGATTGACTTCTTAAATATTCCTATAATTTAAACTGGGTGATTGCAGCTGTCTGTCTCACGACTCTGTGTAAGTCCGTGTCATTCCACTTCTCTCTGATGTGACCCTGGACGTCTCTCCGTCTGTCCACAGGACTCGATGGGCGGCTCCCCCAACGACATCCGCATCTCTGACATGAGGCCCACGCTGGTGGAGCCGCCCATGTACAAACCAAAGGTGGTGCTGCTGGGCAAAGACAAGAAAGGTACTGAACTGTGAATGCACCGCTGCATGGAGACACACACAGACACACACGTGTAGACACAAGACTTACAACACACACAGTCATTTCATTGTTGTAAAGCACTGAGGGGCATGTTGTAATAGGATCCATTAATTAGTCACGTTGTTCATCTTCAGCTACATAAAGACCAAAAATTCAACTTGACGAATGATATTTAAACACTAAATAATTTAGGTGCACGTTATCCATGACAAACAAGAGTTAGTTAAATAAAGATAATGTGTTTGATTCATTCATTGCAAAGAAACGGATCATCTGAAATATGGCGATCCAAGTGTTACATGGAAGAGAAACCTGTTGAGATTTGATGAAGACGATCTGAGGAAAGGACTAAAATCTAAGGGGGATAAAAGATAGAAAGGCCTTTTTGTCGGACATGAAATTTGCCCTTCAGCACTCGAGACGAGTATCAGAGAGAAGAGGATGTGACATTTCCACTCAACAGACCTGTGTCTCTCTCTCTCTCTCTCTCTCTCTCTCTCTCTCTCCAGAATCTACCGATGAGGAGATGGATAAGCTCCACTGTCTGAACCACAGCGGCTCCTCGGCCACCTACTCCGACTACTCCCCCTCACAGGGCTCCTCGGGCTCCTCCAACCCTCCGGCCAACGCACATTCGCACCAACACTCTCACGCACACGCACACCCTCATCCGCATTCGCACCCACATCCGCACCCCCACCCACACCCGCATCCACACCCACACCCACACAATCAAGCTCACCCTCCAGTCTTGCCGGCCCCAAACAAGGACCAGGCCCCCCAGACACACTGGACCAACAGGTACACACCCACATACACACACACACACACAGCCTCATGTCCATTTTCATCACTGTCCCCCTCTGACTATCTGTCATCTCCTCCATCTCCCCCTCCCTCATCCATCTATCTTCCATTTCATCCAGTCGCTCCATCCATCCTCTGCGCCCGTATTTCTCTGTCTCCATCATCTCTGCGTTGGCACAGTCAAGGTCAGAGCGACTCATTAGGATGCTGCTCATATCTGTCTGGGATTCTCCCTATCAGCTCTCCTCCACCTCCTCCTCCTCCTCCTCCTCCTCCTCCTCATCATCAAAGCCGTCCATTGCAGACTATAGTAATTGCACCCTGATGATTCAGGTTCTTCGTTTCCTTTTTGTTTCTTCCAAACAATACATTTTCGATTCGCACGTCTCCATCCATTACCCCGCTTGTCCTCACAGGGTCATATGGGGGCTGGAGCCAATCCCAGCTAACATTGAACGAGAGGAAGGGTGCAACCTATCGCAGGGCCATCGTATAGAAACAAACAACCAAACAAATTCTCCCCTAGGGACATTTTTTAGTCTCAAGTTAATACAATAACCTGCATGTCTTTGGACCTTGGGAGGAAGTTCGAGTCCCCAAATAAAACCCTATGCTGACTTGTTGAGAACTTACTGATTACACAGAGGACGGTTTCGGCTGCCATGAGGTCCGAACCCGGGAGCCTCTTGCTGTGAGGCGACAGTGGTAATCACTCTACCACTGTGTCGCCCATCTGTAAATCATTTAAAAACCAAATTCTTTCCTCACTCCTCTGATGCCTCTACTCATCTTAAGAAGCACCTTTAGGTTTAATCACTTGATTTTGTTGTTTGACATTAAACATTTATCTTGTCCTGTGGTGATGAACAGATCTGTAAACTTGTCACTTTGTCTGTACACAATGGAAATGTGGATTTTTGCACAGTGAGGGAGGTTGAAGGCATGAATATTTTCTGTTCTCAAAAAACAGTCATTAGTTCAAACATGGTTCTAGGGCTAATTGATGTTTCCGAAAGAGGAAGAGAAAGTTATTCCGCTCCCATTACTCATCGGCTCATATTACATTTACCACACTTAATAATGTCGTGCGGGACTTCATTAAAATTCACTCTGTGTTTATTATTTTCCAGCTTAATTAGCGCTTAATATCTTCTTGTCCTTGCAGACTGGCTCAATCGTTCCCCAAGCCCATTGATTCCAAGCCCCTGCTATCTCAGAGAGAAACCCCTCCATCGGGAACCCTGCAGCAGCGTGGGGATCGACGCCCGCTCAGCGAGCCGTTCGACTGGGCTGAGGCTCCTCACTACGACAACACGGGTTTCGATGCCGAGGAGTCTCCTCTGGACCCTTCGTCCGGTACAAGTCAGGGAAACCCTTCGCTGGGCTCCAAGCCCCGCAGCCAGTCCACACATGGGCGCCGCCCGCTCCTCAGGCAAGAGAGAATTGTAGGAGTTCCTCTGGAGCTTGACACCCAGACGCTGCCCTACCACAGCAACCAACGTCCCCCCCAAGACAATGACCCACAATCTGCACATTCCCAGAATCCTTGGCAGAATTGGACCCGAACTCCGAGCCCGTTGGAGGACAGGACCGCCTTTCCATCCAAACTGGACCTGACGCCCTCCTCCAGCCCTAACCCCGACCGTAAGGATAGGTATGTGTTCATGTAAAATACCGCATGACCCCAGGGTCTACAAATTATATGGTTTTCAATCATTATTGCAACATTTGAACCAGTTTTCAATGGATGGATGTTCCGTCTTCTCAGAGATATGTGATAACTCAGTGACACTGTTTTATCTGATTCGTAAATCCTCCTTTTTTCTCCTTTTCGCTCCAAGGCTGGACCAAGGAGGAGGGGGTATGCCTGGCAGCTGGACGTACCACGACAATCAGGGCGAGCAGAACAGGAAGGATCAGCTCAGCGTCAGCGGGGGCAACAAGGTGACGGTGGTGATGAGCAAAAGCTCAGACCGCCTGTCCCCCATGATGAAAGAGACGAGGTCCAAGTTCAAGAAGTCCCAAAGCATTGATGAGATTGATATTGGCTCCTATAAGGTCTACAGGTAGGGTTGATTTCATGATTACTTATCTTTGCAATAAGATTATCAGATATTTTGTCAGGTGAAGGTTGAACCTGCTGAAGAGGATTTCTGTTCCTTGACTTTCTGCAGTATTCCCATGGACAGCTACAGTTCCTCCATCGAGCAGCAGACCAGTTTGGACCGTTCGGATCTACCCGGGTCGATGGAGCAGACCAACATGGCCCGATCACAATCGGCCCCCATGTTAGATGATGAGCTGGGCTTCTCCGGACAAAACCAAAAACCTGCCATCCCACATAAAGCCTACCACTTTGACCAGAACTACAATCCCCAGGTTAGCAGCAGTAGACCTAAGAACGTGATAATAAACTTCACACTAGAGTTTACACTACTAGCTTTTAGCCTGGTAGCATAGTAACTATACAAACAGTCTTCTTCTGAGTTAACATCAGTTGTTTTGAATCCTGACAACTTTGCATTTACTGGAAACCTTTCTCACCAACCAGGTGACCATGGACCGTCGGGTCCCTCCTCCCTTCCCCAACACACCGGATTACTCCAACCACGCATCCAAGGCCTTGGAATACCTAAACCAGCCAGGGAAGACGTTACCGAAGGAGCTGGTGAGCCCTCGGTATCGTGCTTATCCGCCGCTGGAGATGTTTTCTTTCCCCCAGTCGCCAATCAGCCAGGACGGACCGCCCAGCCAGCAGCAGCAGCCAATCCCAACGCAGCGCTCCAGGCCAGGGTTTCTGAGGAGAGCGGATTCGCTGGTGAGCTCCACAGAGCTTGCCTTGTTCCGCAGAGTCCATGAAGCCCAGCAGGAGGCGCTGCAGGAGGCTCAGTACAGACAGCAGGTAGGAGTTAGTGTGCGCTGCCAAACAAGTGTGTGTGTGTTACTCCGACCATTAGAAATGAGTAATGACATAGAGACATTTTTTATTATAGGTGAGTGTTACCTATCTGTCCACCTCAGGCAGCCTTGACTATTTTTCGATTTCAAACACCTAATCTCTTTGTAAACAATATAACCCAATCCTTTTGTTTATAAATGTGTTATATATCAGCGGCTTTGTTCCTATAATGTTTACATGTGTGGCAACTGTGACAGTGCATGACATATCCAAATGTCAAAAGTTCTCTTTTTCCCAGTGAAAGGCTCTAATAGTTGTTCTGGTTCTTTTTTCAGAGTTTGACACCATCACAGATGTTTGTTATCTCCTCTCCTCAGGCCGACCCCCCTCTTTACAGTCGGGCTCTTGCCTACTCCAGCCCCATGGAGCACTCGGCTCTCACCAACATGGTCGACAGCCAGGGCCAGATGATGCACAACAAGAGAAACGGTCGTTATGATGACGACTATCCCACCTACCAGGAGCAGAAGAAGCCCATGATCGGCTACCCGACCAAGAGCCTGACTCAGCGACGCCCCCTGTCTGCCAGGAGCTATAGCACAGAGACCTATGGAGCATCTCAGGTAGACTGATGGTATATTTATGTATCACAGGCTCTTGTACATGTTAGCAGTGTACTTACAGTTAAACAATGAAGGAAAGGCTTGGGTGACTGGACTGTGGTACAAAGAATTTAACTTTGACAACCAGACACAGGGGTTTGTGTTCTAACAACAGAAAACATTGTTTTCACTTAACCACTATCTTTTCCTAGTCGCATTAAATAAACCAGGGTAATTTTATAGGGGGGTATAGTTGTTGTAGAGATACAGTACGAGGACCTAGTTTTACATAATGCAACCCACTTATTACCCGGGCCCAGGTCTTGGTAGGAGCCGGCTAAGCTGTGTAGCACAGGTGTTCTTGGCTTCAGTCGTATCCCAGATCACGAGGCAATCCCAAGTACATAAATAATCTCTTTGAGATGCGATAAATTTGCCCCAGGTTAAACTCTCCCAAAATAGTCGCAGTGAGTTGATTAGATGAGCAAAGCACTTCATCTGGAACCTTTCAGCATGAAGGAGCAGAGCGCAGGAGGGAAGCTAAGAGCTGCGAGACGAACACTGAACACTTCTGACTGCGCTCTTATTCTTGTAGTCTCTGTGCTTGTCTTCCCGGTATCATCACGTTCCATTTATCCCTCACAACTTCTCAGGATGCTTAAACCTTCCAAAATGTCATGTTACTGAATGTAACAGCGTTTGGCTCAGGGATGGTAATGGCAGTTGTATAGTCCGTCGGTAAACCCACCGTGTTGGTCCAAATCGAACTATTGACTGATGACCTGCATATTACCTACATATCATTACCTTATTAAGTTGTTAAGACAACCTGCCTTTGGTTGGGACACTGTGAGTGACACACAAATACACCAGATATAAAAATGTTACCCTCAGGCCCGTCCAGTGTCAGCTCGTCCCACCATGGCCGCCCTGCTGGAGAAGATGCCCCCTGACTACACCCTGGCAACCTGCCCCGAGAAAGCACTAGATGACACCATCAAAATTAGACCTGGGGTGCAACTGAAACCCGAAGACATCACCTCCAAGATGCCTGCAGACTGGAGGCAGCAGCTACTCAGGCACATAGAGGCCAAGCGATTGGACAGGGTACGTCAGTGCACCGTACACTGAAAAGGGAGATTGCACACACGCACACAAACACACACATACAGCACTCAGAAGCCCTTCCTGTCTGTATCTGTGTAAGTCTGTGTTGTAAGGTTGATCAGACATTTGTCTGGCTGCATGTGTGTCGCTCTGTCAGCCTGAACTGCTGCACTCTCACTACTGTGGATAAGTGCTGAAAAATCCACAACTGACGAAACACAATTCAACAATATGCATTGTGACAATAATTTGATCTTGTGCAGTGAATTTGAGATACATATAAAAGATGAGGATATTTTGCATGGCAGCGTATGCATCAAGATTATTATTATTATTTTGGATATGAAACTACTGGCAGCTGGACAGCACCGACAGGTGGCCCGTTTTTGAAATCTCACTAATTGTTGCACACTCTTTCCTTGTCAATATTTGAATAGTTAAAGATTAAACAAAGATATAACATATATGTCAGCAGGTCTGTAAAAGTCTTCAAACTCAACTTCCTCAAAAAAGGCCTAGACAAAATTGAATAGTCTCATATTTAATTTACAAAGGTCTTTGTTCCAAAACATGGAAATAAATCATTAACGAACAAATTTGACAAAAAGAAGAGCTGCTGCTGCTGTAACAAATGCACTATGCTCTCTTTGGAATTCGTCATATTTTAAAAGTTTCCTGCTGAAGAAGCTCTTGAATTAACTGATCAGGGACAGGCAAAGTTTTACATTTTCTATAATAAGGCTTAAAGATTGCCTTGGAATACCATAACAAACTATTGTAATTATCAGTTTCTAGTGAAGGATTGGGCTTATTGTGTATTTAAATCCCCACACACACACTCTTGTTGGAATGAACTGATCCACCAGTTGTTGCTTGTATGACAGGATGTTCTGTGTGTACTGTATCAACCACTAGCTAACATTTCTCTGTGCTTTCAGCAACTCTGCACTCTTGTTGTTGTTGTTGTTGTTTTTATCAATGTTACTCCTGTTTGTTTGTGTGTTTGTTTGTTCGTCTGTGGAGCTTCACAGTGTGTTGTCGCCACGCTGCAGCCCGCTGTGTTGGCTCCGCCTCCCCTCCCCTCCCCTCCCCCCACCACATTCACCCATGTCATGTGATGTTGTCTTCTCCAATCAGAGTGGTGTCCTAAAGCACAACACGCTCACGCTGGGCATGCTCTGTCAGGGTCACAGCCAGGGTCGCAGCAGCACTTTGAACTTTAACCTTTACAATAACACTAAGCATGAGCCCCCTGCTGGCCGCTGGCTGCCACTGCCGCCTCCTCCGTCTGCTAACGCCGTGAGTATCCCTCTGAGAACAATGAACCCCTGGTACTCTCCTTATTACTGCTCACATAGGTAATTACAGAGACTAGCTGCCACTGACACCTCGTCACCCAGCTTCAGCTACCACCAACTATTATTTAACTGTCTGCCATTACTGCTAGTATGACCCCGGTTATTACAACTATCTTCTCTAACTTCTCAACCTGCACGGATCAGCGAGTCTGATGCAACTTTGGTGTTTAGGTCTCATTAATCTGATTGATAGTGAAGAATGAAGAAATGTTACCAAAACAACTGAAATAGAAGCTAAATCATTCTGAAGTGCTCTTCTGTATTATCTCGACTTCTTGTCCGACCTATGGAGCTGTTGGTTTTGTCTGGCTCACTTATTATTGTAAGCTATATTGGTTCTTTTTTATTTCCCTTCTGTTTGCATTTTTGAACTGGGAAACATTTTACAATCTCTGAAAAAGCACCCATCACATCTTTTCGCCACAGGCACCAAATTACACACACTCATAAAAGTCGGTCTCCCAAATAAACCTGTCGCTTCTTATTATGATCCATGATTTGTTTTCTGAGATCCATCCCCTGATCCAGATCCACCTATACCGCATCCCTTAACCAGGTTTTGGGGCAATAGTGTTTCTCTACGTGCTAACAAACAAACATACAAACCAACCAAACCCTAATGTTGCTAACGTTCACTCAACCAGGCCTGAAACTTTGGCAGCGAGATATAAATACTTGAAATAAGTGACTGAAGTTAAAAACTCATTTTCACAGAGGGTCATCCCGTCTCTCTGCATGTGTCTCTCTCTCTCTTTCACAGACGCCCTCTCAGCAAGCCGCCATGCTGGATAATGACCAGGAGGGGGTGTCAGGGAGCAACCAGTGGGCTCCCTACTCACTCGGCAGGAGAGACGTCCCACCAGACAACCTCATGAAAAAGGTGAACGGCTGGATCTTGGGGTTTTGTTGGGAGGGAATGAAGATATTTAAAATGTCATTAAAATGCAGCTAAATGTGGATGTGGGCTTGTCCCTTCTCTCTCCCCAGAGTGCCCACTCCCACAACACGTCCCACCAATCACACAACACCATGATCGTTACTTCCTCTTCCTCCTCCTCTTCCACCACGCCTCACCGCGTGGTCGGGCCGCAGGGTTACGACGGGATGATGAGTAAGGGAAACCAGTACCAACCAGGGATGCCCCTGTCAGTTGTTCCCTCTGGGGGGCCTGGGCAGTACCAAGGCAACATGTCTCAAGGTAAATGTTAAACTATAAGTTTATGTGCACATGTAATGTAGAAAATTGAATTTGGATAGGTTTTGGGGATTTGAACCGAGGGTCGTTAAACATAATGATCCCAAGCATCACCGTTAGCATTCATTAGCTGTTCCCTTGTGTCCTGTCTAATCTGAAAATGTTATGGACTAAGGATGGAGCTGCAATTGTTAGTCGATGGATCCATTAGAAATAAACAGCAATTACTTTGAAACTTTAGAAGGTGAAAAAGTCAAACACATCCAGTTTTTGTCCGTCTCGGGCTTCAGGAAACTGTTACACAACTTTTTCACTGTTTACTGGCATTTTATGGAAAACATTATCCATTGATTCAAATATAAAACATATTAATAAATGATATTAATTTGTGGTTTACACTGTAACATACATTTTGTTTTGTTTACTTTCTTAAAATCCCATTTAATGTCATGTGGAGTCAGATTCTACCTCAGTCTCACTCTCTCTCTCCTTCTGTCCAGGCCTCCCCTCCCCTGGTCAGCCTTACTCCAGCAGCGGCCATCCCATGGCCCTGTCCCCGTCCGGGAACCAGCCCCAGTACAACCCCCACTCCTCCCACAGCTCCCATCAACCCTCCTTGCCCGCCACCAACCCCCAGTACCACAGCAACCAGGGCATGGTCCACAGCAACCAGGGGATGGTCCACAGCAACCAGGGGATGGTCCACAGTAACCAGGGCATGGTCCACAGTAACCAGGGCATGGTCCACAGTAACCAGGGCATGGTCCACAGTAACCAGGGGATGGTCCACAGTAACCAGGTCATCATGTCCACCCACACCAACCCGCGGCCTCAGAGCGCTCGCTGCCTGTTGCAGACTAAAGGGCAGAAGAGCACGGATGGTTTCCAGGAACAGGTATCTGTCTGTCTGTCCCTCTGTCTGTCTGTCCCTCTGTCTGTCTGTCCCTCTGTCCCTCCGTCTGTCTTTCTGTCTTACTGTCCATCTGTCTGCAAACGCTATGGTGGAGGTCTGTTTGAAAATGGGGCTGTGCTCTAATGACGGGCGGCTAAATATATATTAAGTAACTAGGTTGGCAAAGACATTAGAATTGAGGATTTGGGTCTCCATTCAATAAGACTGGAAACTGATGATAATAAAGCAGAATACTCTGATAAAGTCTGCTGGTCCTCTCTATGGAGGCCGCCATGTTTTTCACAGTGGCCCAAACTGGACAAACTCAACACCTTTTGAGTTTGTATGACAACTGAAGCTACCACAGGTTCTCTCTCATGTTTGAAAGGGGAGGGGGAGATGAGGGGGATTCAGCTGCAACACGCAACTTCACCACTAGATGTCACTAAATTCTACACACTGAACCTTTAACTACAAGCGTTGATAGCAACATCTGAAAAATCCTAATAAGTATCAGTGTCGGCAATGGGCCCTAAACTCCACGTTGGTCAGGCTCCAGTTTCCAGATTAGACAAAGAGGATGAGATGATGTCAGATGACGGCTATGAAAGAAAATCTCCTTGAAGAGACTAAATAAAACACAGTAGCAGCATCAGTTGCTTTCAACAGGTTAAGAAAAACTGTACTGGTTTAGGTGGGAACTGGAAGTCACCACATGGATCAACTGGTTATGAGATGACTTCATTCCAAACAGAAAATCTCTGACAAGGATATTTGTGGCTCCCTTGTTGTTGCCAGAGAACTGACGACCTCCAGTTTAGCCTCCTGAACGTGTCACACATCACATTTAAAAGGTTCCTCCACTGTTGCACATGTTGTGTATCTCTTCCATGCTTTCTTCATATCTGTGTATTTCACTCTGAGTCGTCTTCCTTCTCTTCTCTCTTCTCTCCTCTGTCTTTCTTTCTTTCCTTCGTCTAGATGTGTGTGAGAATAGAGAAGAACCCTGGTCTCGGTTTCAGTATCTCTGGTGGCATCAGTGGCCAGGGGAACCCCTTCAAGCCCTCCGACATGGTACGACCCGACCCGGCCCGGCCGCCCACCAGCCAATCACATCCTCCCCGCCGGCTTTACCCCAGTGTTGCCATGGAAACTGCTGCTCGTTACCGCAGTGGTTCGCCTCTCTCTGTTGTGTCTGTCGATCAGCGGGGGGGCAGTTGACTTGGTTAACTTTGCTTTGCGATAAACAAAAGTTGAACCGACTCGTAGACTCTGATTTCTCGTACATTTGTAAAATACAACACAACTCAACACTTTTGAAACACACTAAAAATCTTTGACAGCATCAGATGAGAGGATGGAATCAGTCAAACGTGATATAAAAGCACCTGTTTGATCCTCAACGACACATTTATGCATCTGCACATCACTCACCGGGTAATTTTCGGTGTCTGGTTCATCCACACAGGCTCCTCAAGGTCTCTAGAAAGAAGGAAAACTTAAATACTTGAATATCTTCCGATAGATTCTTGCTCACGTGCAGGCGTAACGTCTCAACACAAGCCGGGCCTGACACTTCCCTAATCTCTACCTGTGTGTGTGGCTGCTGTCTGTCACTGCGTGCCTGTGTGTAGGGGGTTCACATCCCTCAGGCCTCGTGCACATGGCAGCTCGTCCTAGAAACACGCTGCTGTGCTCTACGGTGTAAAAGGAGCGAGGCTGCACACGGGGCTATTTTAGGAAGGCTGCTCAGTTCTGGGACACCGTGGGTGATTGTTCTTTTTTAGATACAGTGCAAGACTCTGATCTCGGGGACGGGAAGTATGACAGATTCTCACCGACTTGCTCCGGCTTCAGATGTCGAGCAGCCGAGGAGCTGACGAGACAGCCGGTCTAAAAATAGAACGAATTGATTTAAGGCGTGGGTGTGAGGTGATGCTATAGAAAGTGTCGGCTCATCGTTTAACTTTAATCTGGAGAACAGGACCGGGGTGAGTTGCTGACTCCAACGGTTCATTAAGTCTTTCCTGTCTCCCGTCGAATCCATAAAGTTCCCACCTGCCGCTGCAGTTTGTCCGTTATTAATGTCACAGCGGCAGCGAGTGGAGTCGATGCAGACGAGCAGGTTCTCAAGTGGTCCTGCTAAATATTTTCTTAAATAATTACGTCACTTTTCTTCGCCAGCTTTACTATAGCGTAAAATAAAAACAGTGATGGTGAGTCAGCTGCTGAGCCTCTGGGTATCTGCAGTGATGTCAGCTAATGTGGATTTTGCACAAAGTACAATATCACGGTGGATATTTGACTTTCAAACTTGAAACCGTCCTATGTCCTTGCACCAGTTCACCTGGTGTCTGCTCTGTGGTTCTCCCAGTCTGGACGTAGTAGTGAGGTCATCAGAGCGTTCTCTCATGTCTTATCAGGGAGTCGTCAGCTCTTTTGGCTCAAATAGATGCTGATGCCTATGATTGTGGTTTGATCGTCAGACTCACGAGAACTCATTTCTTTTTCTCTGAGGCTCTTGCGACTATTTTAGTTTCAGTGGACGTTCATATCCAGTTTGAAGACCACACACACACACATTGTTCTAATGTTATCTTAATGTGATTAGTGGCAGACACAAGACTCAAAGGTTAAAAGTGGATCGAAACAGATTGACTGATACATTTTACTCACACACATCTGTGCTTGTGACCTCGAGAGCGGAACACAACTATTCAACAGGATTGTGTCTCCGCCTTGTGGCCGGTGTTGTTGCCTGCACCCATCCTCTGCTTTATCTCAGGGAAAAACTTGTTCCCACTTAACTAATGACTGTTGTATCTGTATCTCTAACACTTGATTTTAAATGAATGTTATATGAAGGATCACGAGTGTCACATAAATGGTAATATAGCATTTTATTAATTAATGCTAAATTGTACCATGAAAATATGAATTGATAAGTTTGTACATTTTTTAAATAAATAGCCAAATGATTATTTGATATTTAAAGCCCTGATAGTTATGGGAATCGATTATAAACGTATATAACAATTATTATTAATGAATACAATCATTTTTATTACCATCTCTGTTGCACTTGGGCCCATGAAGCAGAATCATCTGCAAAATGTCTGATTGAATTGGAGAGCCTGTTATGTCAGTCATAATTTTCAGGTTTTTCTTGTTTTCTTATGGAACATTTTGCCGTTTGTTCTAGTTTTGCCTCTAAATTCTTATTTTGAAATGACTGGAACAAACCTGAATTTTATCAACAAAACGACAGAATATTTTAGCGTTTCAATGTCTGTAATTGTAGCTCACAGCATCTTTGCTATTCTATTTCATTTTAGTCCATACAACAAACTGATTTGGCTTTTATCAATTAGTATTTTCATAATCTAATAAACACGACATTTATTTGAAGTTTTACGAAACAAATGACTCAGAACAGAGTTTCTGTGCCACATTATGTCTGACAGTTTCCAAAACTTAGATTTCCCAATGAAAGACCCTTTGTAAAAACCAGAGCCAGAAGTCATTATCAGGTTTGATCTTATATGTTTGACCTGAAAGACGAGCTGTGACACTGAGGGTCTGACAGCGAGTACTGGAGGAGGGAGACCCCTGGCTTTGATGGATTCACTCAGTTTAGGACCAGGAGTCAGAGTTTGAAGGAGCAGAACATGGATTGAAAGTATGAAAAATCCGATTTTCTGCTCCTGGATAGTGAATCCGACGCTGTCATTGCACACTGAGCTGCTGTCGATAACAAACACACTTATCAACTGTTAATGTTTGGAGACAAGTGTGTGTACGTTTTATCGCTGAGCTGCAAAAACTTCACCCTCAGTATTGTCCTTTTTACTTTTGACTCATAAACTAAGATTGTCTGCACTTGTTTAAAAGGAAAATGTTTCTGTGCTTGAGATCAAAATGAGTCAAACAATACTCTGAGGATTTCATCATTTATTTATATAATGCATATAAATGAATGTTGAAGTTTCTGCAGGAGGCTGCCGCTCTGTGTGCAACAGCTTCGACGATCTGTACATGTTTGGTTGTTGTGACTCTGCTCAGGTTGTAGCTGCTAACAAACTCATGTGTGACGTACAGTGAGCTCCATATGTGAATGGTAATAAGTAATAAAGTGGCCACATCCAAATTACAATCACTGAAGTCAATGTTTTATACATAAATTGGATTTATCCGCCACTTCGTGCACTAAATTAATATTCATGGCCACTTCATCGGAAGTATTTTGCTTGTGTACTTGTATGAGGCTCACTGTATAAAAACGCTTTATACCGTGAACTATAACTAATTCTTCTAACACGTACTCTCTGAAGTGTGTGTGTTTGTGTGCGTGTGTGTGTTCCTGTTCTCACTCCGACTGTAGTGTGTAGGTGCTGCTGCACTGTCACTGCATCACATCGTTCTTGGCTAACTGGCACATATATGTGTTTAACTCACTATTGTGTCTTCAACACGTGCACAACACTGTTGACACATGTTGAGTCGATCCGGCTGCATTGTCTCACACTTTCTGTGTGTCCCAAAAAAAAACATCTTTCAGCTCCCGGTGAAAAGATGTTGGTGTTTTTACAATCTCTGCCTTGGGTAATCGAGGGAAAGACCAAAACAAAAAGAATAGGGGGGGGGGATGAAATATCTTCTGGCCTCCCTGCGACCTACTTCTTTCCCCTTCAGTCAGAACTCATCCAACAGCAATTCCTATTCCCAATTTTCTGTATTTATCTATTTTTCTCTCTTTCTAACCTCATGTCTACATAAAGCAAGTCCTTATCTATACTTAAAGAGCTGATCAAATGTAAACCCAACTACCTTAAATGGTTAAATTATGAATTTTCAGAAGTTTTATTAGCAACATTTGCATGCCTCTCCAAATTCTTTGGGGCAGAAATGTTTTTAGTTTTTTTTGTGGGGGGGTGGGTGGCTACTGAGCTGAGAATGAGAAAGGCAAAGATTCTAAACCATCGTGTCCCTGTGTCGTCCTAACGGTGTATCATTTTGACTTATAGGGTATCTTTGTTACTAGGGTACAGCATGACGGGCCCGCCACCTCCGCTCTGCAGCCTGGAGACAAGATACTGCAGGTAACGGCCACTCGCCATTAAACAGGCAGGAAAATAAGCAACACCCTGCCCTCCACCCATCCCCTGCCCTCCATCCATCCCCTGCCCTCCCAGCCTTCCCCTTTTCTTACAAACATGGAGGCAGAGCATAAAGCAGGACAACACAAGTCATTCTACACTTCACCTGGTTCAGTTAGCTTGGCGTTCTCATACGTAGGCTCGTAAACAGTAGCCCACTGCCACTGATTAGCTGCCTCACTTGGTTGTAATGGTATCTTCCTGCCTGTATATTCTGCCTGCCTGTGCGTACCTGTCATTTCATGGAATCTGGCATGGCCCCCACATCCTCTCTCTCATTCGTCATCTATTAGTGACCACCAATAAAGAGGACTCTTGAGTCGCAGGTTTATGGGTTCATTTTGGCTAAAGGATAAAAAACCTCATGAGATGTCAGGGTAGAACTTAAAGGTTCAGTGTGTAGAGTTTAGTGACATCTAGTGGTGAAGAAACGTAAGCATTACAGCACAAACTGCAGCAAACAACTTACTTTACATTTAAAGAAAATCATTCGCTGTGTTATCCCCTAAAAGTATTAATACCAAGTGTACAAATGACTCTATATTGCTCTTTTTTAAATACCCTGTGTAGTATAATAGTGATTAGTGAATGAGTTGGTGATTTCGGACACAGCCCATGTTTGGAATTCTTCATATTGTAAAAGTTTCCAGCTGAATATTGGAGATAAACGCTGGTTTTTAATTAGGTCTTATTAACCCATCCTACCCGCTCAGAGCAAGAACAGAGGTTCAGGATGAGGAGTGGGAATAAAAGAGGGACCAGTCTCCACATTCATATCATGATGTATCAAACTCATCCTAAGCTGCTTTCTTGAGGTTAAATATATCCTTAAAAGCTGAGATTTATCAGACAACTAGATTTTATAAGATACCAAAGACACAAATTATCATGTTGATGCTGAAATCATTTTCAGCCCTGAGGGAAAATGAGGGAAGCTGCGTGATGATCTCTGTCAATCAAAATAAATCAAGTCCATTTCCATTGTATTGATATTCACTGCAGCTGTATGGTTGCGAGCAGACTCCTCCCTCTCATGTGCCCCCCCCCCCGTCATCTTGTCTCCACAGATTTACAGTTTAGTTGGATGAACTCATCTAAAAACCCTTTTTTGTCTTTACCCTTCTCTCTCTACAGCATGACTGTGTAGCTCCTCCTCTTCTCTCTCTTTTCCCCAACAGTGATGTGTTACTGAGATAATGATGGCAGTGACCCTCCATCCCTCCACAAACCCACTCACACATACAGTACACATGTGTATGGAAATACTGCAGCACACACACGTACACACATGCACACACGCACACACACACACACACATGCTTTTGACTGTGCTGCGTGTTTGCCTTGCAGGCTAACGGACATAGTTTTTTACACATGGAGCATGAGACAGCCGTCTCTCTGCTGAAGAGTTTCCAGCGGACGGTGGACTTGGTGGTCCTGAGAGACAGCAGCATGTGCTAAAAAAAGTAGTTTTATAACAAACAAACAAAAAACAAACACAACAACGCTTCATGTCCCTGCTCGTCGACCATCCCACCGCCGCCACTCCTCCACTAGGGGGGGGCGTGTGGACCTGACAAATGAGCCGCCTTTTTTACCTTTTTAAGGGAACACACAGACGTTTATTTGCCTATTGCTGGACCAAAGGCGAATACTTAGTGCCAAATGTACCGTAGGAAACATATCGGCTCTTCTGGCGACTGACGGTCAGGGACCTGATCGACGGGTGGACGGACCACACCAGGACTCTAACCGTTGGAGTCCCACAGGGCTGCTGCAGTTTGGATTTTGTGGTTGGTTTAGTTCAGTAGACAGTCACCTGATGGAATTGAGTATTTTGTTTTTTGGTTTCTTCGGTTTGGATTCTGTTTGACACTGTCTCTGCTTTTCCCCACTGATTCTTTTACTTTGCTGTTCACGCTGGATTTGATTTATTTCTGTTTCCTGTGGCACATGATTCACTTTCCATGAACCTCTCTGTTCTTCTTTGTTCTTACTTTTTTTCCCCCGCTGCTACTTTCATCTTCCTTTGTTTCATGTTTTTGCTCCTCTGTTCTATTTGACTCTTCTTGTGTTTCATTCTTTGATTCTCTGTCTCTTCAGTTTTGCTCTGCCAGTGTTTTCGCCTCCAGAAATGTACAGAAATGGAAAAACTTAAGACTTCATGCCTTGTGTACATATGTAGAGCTGTAGCTTTCTAGAGCTGCACTCTCTTTGGGGCCTGGACAGACAGCTCTAACACTTTATGATTCATTATACTTATTGTTAATAAACCACACTCTGAATTCTCTCTTACCAACATACAGGGATAATTTCTCCAAATGGACGATTTTCTAAAGTAAACCAGTGATTTATTTCAGTTTAGAAAAAACAAACTTTTCCCTCGTCCATCACTGCTACTTGTGTTCGTTTGTCGTTTCTGTTTTCAAACTGTTGCTTGCACAGCTTTGCTGAAAGGAGCTAAAGCAATATATTTCTGAGGCTCGGTCCATGGAGCTTTTCAGAAGAGCCCAACTTGTCCTGCAGTGCCATCTATTGAGCAAGTCATGCTTATGTTTACACGCACACACACACACGCCCACACACACTGCCATGCACATGAGCTAGCAGGCGGACACACACACATGTGCCCCCGTGTGCGGCACATGTTCAACTGTGTAGTGAAGCCCTGTCTATGTTCGAGCCTGATTTCAGGAGTGAAATGCTATTTTAAAACCACTCACACACATGTGAACTCACTGTAACATTATTCAAGTCCGTGCCATATGTTGAGCTCCTGTATAGCTGTGTGAGTTGTGTGATGGTCACAGCATGCTTTCCCATCATCGGTCTGTCAGCTTCTAGACTTTTAGAGCTTCTAGAGTTCCAGTGAGACAGGTGTTTTAAAGTTGGTGCCATACAGAGCCTGAGTCTGAGCCTCCCCGGTTGAATTTACACAGAGACACACTAGAGCTTCACCTCCCTGTGGCCCAGGTGTGATCTGAAAACCATACGAGGGGGGGATTGTTGTTTAACAGTTTGGGCTAACGATAAAACTACGTGCTCTGCTGAAGTGACCTCTGGAGAAAAGACTGAAGAATCAGGGTGTGAGGTTTGTGATATACTTGCTGTTCAACCACACGTACACAACTGGCTGCACCGTGAACCTTATTCTCCTTCTTGCTGAGGTACTAGCTCGTAACTGGAGGATTCCAGTAGAGGGAACGCCACACAACTGACATACCGATCCTTGCAATTTCATCATAAACAAAGATGGCGACATTTGGCCAATGAAAACCCCAAGATTGCTGATTCATAGATGTATGTCAGATCCCTAAATCAGACACGTCGGTAAAACTGCAAGTTTACGTCTCGTCTCTGTCGCTGATGACGTGCCCATTGACCCTGTCACCCCCCCCCCCCGACCCATTATGTTTGTATTGCATCTTGCTTAACCTACAGCCTGCGAACCAAACGGACACAGGATACATGGAACAGCCATCTTTCACACGTGAAGTCAACAGCAAGTATATTCCGACCCTAAGACATACGTGTGGGATAATCTGCAATGAATCAGATTTTCCCTTTTTAGACAATCTGGGGAACAGATATGATCTCTGTCACAAAGGCTTTTGGCTACACTTGAATTTTCTGTGCAGCTGTTTTAAACTGAGGAATTACAAACTGACAGATTTGCCAATTTTGTTACTGAATGTTCAAAATTACCTGTGACTGGGGTCAGATAACACTTGAAGCTTGACATTAAGTAGAGCGGGGGGGGGGGGGATCCAGACTCCAATCCAGATGTGGACACTTGAGCTGTTCGAGGAAGTTTCTGGCAAAAGTTGGAGTCGTTGAAATGTGATGAAATTCAGCCTCGATTCTCACGTGTAGTCGAGACAAGAGGGAAGTAACGACAGATTAAGAGCATTTTTCTGTCTTCATGTAAACGCAGCACATGTTCTAATGTTTCATCCAAAGCAAAGCAACATCCTGACATCCACTGACCTTTGCTTGACATGACGGCGTCATCATGTGGCCATTTTGTGTCGACCTTCCCCATCGGTTAATTCGACGTGAGGAGACACAAAATGGCTCAGACGGGACGTGTGGTTGAGTTCAACCACCGGAACCCACCCCACAACTATTTAGAGTTTGAAATATCAAAGATATTGTGAAGCGAACAGAGTAAAAAAAGGTTTGATAATATAATTATTTTTTACTACATGTTTCAGGTAATTCTTTCTAAATATATTGATATACCTTAGCTTTGCTCAAAAATTGTGATATTTTATAATGACACTTATAACAAAGTTATGGATGGAAGTACGCACAGTATGACTCGGAGACCTACACATGTACTATCCAAACCTGTATAAAATGTATTTCTACTGTAATTGTGAATTTGTGTTATACAAATATATATTATATATATAAATATATAAATATATGTAAATGACTATTAAAAACAGTCATTCTTTTCTATGTGTTTAAACTACATAAGAGCTGGACAAATGCTGAGGACGGTGTCACTGTACATAGCTGTGAATGAAATTTTAAATGACTCATATTGATTGTGAATGTACTCATGCTTTCTGCAGTACCTACACCTACCCAACTTGAATGCTGCTTCTTCTGTTGTGTGACATAAAAAAAGTACTTTGACCTCCGAGGAGAGAGAGGAGCTGTGGAGCTGTAAGTCGGAAAACAAACCTTAGTGGCGATTTTAAACAGAACTATTTATTTCTTTGTTTATTTGCACATGCAAGTTGAAATCCTTCCAGTTTTAAGTTTGAGTATTAATGCGGAGAAATGTAATTGCTGAAGTATAT
Organism: Platichthys flesus; assembly: GCF_949316205.1. Classification (NCBI taxonomy): domain Eukaryota; kingdom Metazoa; phylum Chordata; class Actinopteri; order Pleuronectiformes; family Pleuronectidae; genus Platichthys; species Platichthys flesus. The sequence continues at coordinate 4,546,849 of NC_084953.1, read as the reverse complement.
ATAATATATATCATGTGTTTAGAATGCATTTTGCAGACGCTATCTGTACATACTATTTAAGATACAGTTTTTACAAAAAATAATATATGTATAAAATTGAAAAAATGCTGTGCAGCGATTACACCGGAGCCATTTTGGGCTTTGGGACGTACCATTTTTTCAGTATATAAGAAGTGTTTTGAATAATGTACTAAAGTCTCTATTGTACAAATAATAAAAATGTCACTATTGGTAATCTGGGTTCCCTCTAATGCTCTGAGCTTTGTCTTTGGATTGATGAGGGGGGTGGGGGGTATCTATTTCCTTATTCAAGTGAGGTAATCAAACAAGAAAAGTGTGTACACCCTCACCTAGGTGCAAAATTCTCCTTATGAATTAATTAATGAACACACAAACCAATGCAGACGATAACATAACCTCCTTGGCTGAGGTGGAACATGTGAGGGGAGGAAGGTGGAAGAGCAAAGAAGAAAGGAAGCAGTGACGAGGAAAGAAAAGTGAAAGTTAGGATAGGAAACGAGAAATTATACAAACGAATAGAAAACAAGGAAAACAGGAGGAGGGAAAATATAAGAAATAGACTAAGAGGAAGTTAGGATGGGCCGAGGAATGGAAACCGTAAAAGGAATAAAGATAGATGGAAGGATGGAGGGATGGATGATAGATAGACTGATTGATGGATTGATTATTCTACCCAGAAGGGAAATGACAGTGTTCCAGCAATAATTTACAATAGAGGGATTAGAAAGGGATGAACAAGGAAAGAAAGAAAGAAAAACATTGAAAGAAAGAATAGGATTAGTCGATATATGGATAAAGAGGAGAGGTAGAGACAAAGAGACGTAGTAGTGAAAGGAAAGAGGAGAAAGGGAAGAGGTGGAGTGCAGCAGATCTGTGGGAGATTTCAGTTCCGTGGATTAAACTCTGCAGCGCCTCTCTTCATCTCTGCAGATTGGCCTTTTGTCTCCGTCCATTAGTCTGACAGCCTGACTCTTCTTCATCCCTCTCTATCCGTCCATCCCATCTATTCTTGACACTTATCCGAGCTGCGGATCACAGAGGGACGGCTGAGCTTGTCACTCACACAGTTTCTTATTAAGGTAGAAGCTTCTATGTCCGGTAAGTATTATGTGTAAAAAAACATACTGGAATTTACAGCCAGAACATGCGACTGAAAATATGGATGATTTATTGATCAGTGATAATCACACGAGGACATTTGCTGTTAAAATGAACTGGAGAATGTTCATGATTGTGTGTAAAGTCCTAAAGGTCAATAATTACAGGGAATTTAATGATTATTCCATGTCATAACCAATGCAGTAATACGATTTGAATACTTATAAATAATTTAATATATTATGGAACTAACAATCTGACCTATGTAGAGATTCATTCAAATACTTGTATCTACTGGATAAATCTGAGGGGACGTGAGAGGATTATTTGCAAAGTAATAAGGAAAGTTATTAAAAAAAAAGTTCTGTCATTCAAATCTAAGGACTTTTTTAAATTTACTTTTGGCTAATTCTTTATTTTGTCCTGTATTTGTGCAAAATTGCTTTAAATTTAAAGCAGACGACTTTGACACAGCAAGTTTGTATGAGGGAGAGTTAAATGAAAGTATTCTTAAGTAAAATACAAGTACTACAGTACAGTACTTAACTCAAATACATTCTATGACAGCCATGTTTTGTAGATACAAATTTTACAAGCAGAACTCTTTTAGAATATCTAGCACAGTTAGATTAAACTCAGCTGCGAACACATCAGTTGAGGATTCTCATCAAGCAGCTCCAACATTAAAAGTTATTAAAGCATCAGACAGAAATATCTAATAAGCAGGACTTTGACTTATAATTGCAGATGTGTTTGATGCTCTACTTTTAAGGATGTGAGTACCTCTCCCACCACTAACTTCTGCATTACTGTGTAAGAGCCTGTTTAACTGAATCAATGACAGGTATCATTAACTCCATTTCCTCCTTGTCTCTATTGTACCATTCCCCACTGTTCTCCTGGCAGCAGCGGCCCCATCACAACAACTCTGGTTTCTGTGGTGCAGGCCGACAATTAACAATAGAGGGTAATCGTACACGCACGCACACAAATACACACACACACATTGACGCAAGTAGAATGATATCCTTTTGTTCCTTTTCCTCTCTACTCCGGCTTTTACACACTGGTTTGAACAAAACGATACTTCTGTCTGCCGACTGACCAACCCACTTACACAACCATGCATACATTTGTCCCCACGCTGACTCATACATTATGTTGGCATTATTAGTGTGTGTGTCTGTTTGTGTGTGTGTGTGTGGGGGTGTGTGAAAGAGTGGGTGTCACAGAGTGAGAGTTTTTGTGCGCCCACCAAAGCGATCAATAAGCCCTTGTGACCTGATCAATAACAATACCAGGGACTGAGTCCATGACCTGCATTCAGCTGCTTCCTGCATGTGTATGTGGTGAGTGTGTACTTGTGTGTGGAGGTTATGTGTGTGTGTGTGTGTGTGTATGCAGATGAAGTATCCCTACAATTGATCCACTGTGCACAGACGGAGACATACAGTGTATTGTGTCTGACATGTTGGATTGACGTGTGCGAGGGAGCAAATTGCTTTCGTAACTTTGCCTCTTTAACTCTGTAACTCTGACTGTCACTGGCTCATCTGCAGAGGATCCACCTGAACCCTGCATTCACACAAAGGATCCTGACATTTCAAATAAACGTGTTTTGTGTCTTATGTTTGTTGTCGTTCCCAAAAGATGGACGAGAGGATCAATAATAATAATAGTTTGTATGGACAAGCCCGGGATGTACTTTGAGTTAGGGAAGTTGTGTTGTGTGTATTTATCCTGTGTTTTAGAAACAGACTCTGCGGTTATACCAGCATGGCCGGGTATAAAAACTAAAACCTACCTTCTTGTGCAGGACAAAGCCCAGGTGATGCTCAGTCCTGTGTTTGCAGTTGTATTTGCAGTTTTCTTGAGTGTTGAAAGATTAAATATGGATCTACCTCTGTGCCTATAAAGAATTCAATTGATGCCATCTTCTCAACTAATCTGGAAATAAGACAAAAATAATATATATGACTAAATGTTAGCGAGGTATAGAAGATTGGCCCGTTGGTCGAAGAACATAATAACCCAAATTCTAACTCTTACACAATTAGATCAACTTTTAATAACCATCGTAAATAAGTATTGGGCCATTATCACATGATCTCATGTTAGTTTTCTGAATTAAACATAAGTGTAGGTATACTTTTTTCAAGTATTTAAGAAGGTCAGAAACAATATTTTCATATTATAATGTTGACTAAAGCTGTAGCTTCACATAGCTGTATGTTATTTTGGTGCATCACATTTCTGAAAATGTTACCTGCCATCACCAAAATACACATGCATGTCATCTGCTAGCAAAGAAATGCTGCTGAACGTCTTATATTTATCTGCTTATTAGTATTATTGTTATAGCTATGATAAGCTTTAATGCAATAAATCCTTAAGTATTTACAATTCAACCAGATTTGTGCCGCAGATACTTGTTTACCAAAGAGAGACGTTGGGTTTTCTTTTCACTTTGAATAGAAACAGTGGTGAATGCTGTGTGTTCCTCTGGAGGGGGGGGGGGGGGGGGGGGGGCGACCTGGTCCAGGCTTAGTGGTTCGGTGCAAGCCGGGGATATAATGCAGCTTTAATCCACTCAACACAACTCACCGTTTCCCATCACAATACCAACAAAACCCACGCAGGGGATGAACTCGCCCGGGCCTCTGCTAGGATTAGACCTGTGACGTCTCAATTGGATCCCTTGTATACATTACTTTTTTGTTTTGTGTGTGTGTATATATGCGTGCCTGTACATATCCTGTTGCCAGATGTTTAAGGTTGAATATGTACAATTTGCCAACCACTGCGTTATCTTTCAGTACTAACCGCCCAGGAACAAAATGGAGGAGACGTCACATGCATGTGTCTGTGAATCTAAATCCACACTCAGCTGTGTTGGATCCAGTGAACACACAGAACTGTGCCTGCTCAACATGACAGAACCTGCTGCAGACGAGGAGCCTCTCAGACCTGTTTGGAGGAGAGTGCACGGGTGTGTGTGTGTGTGTGTGTGTGTGTGTGTGTGTGTGACTCTCAGGTCTTTGTATAGTTATGAGGGCCACCTTTGGTTCAATGCAATTATTGTGAGGATCCTTTGACTGGTCCTCACAAATCCAACTGGCTGTTTGAGGGTTAAGATTGGTTTTAAGGTTTAGGGGCCAGGGAATGGAAACTATCTATCTATCTATCTATCTATCTATCTATCTATCTATCTATCTATCTATCTATCTATCTATCTATCTATCTATCTATCTATTTATCTATCTATCTATCTATCTATCTATCTATCTATCTATCTATCTATCTATCTATCTATCTATCTATCTATATATCTATCTATCAGTCTATCAGTCTATCAGCCTATCACTCTATCTATCTATCTTTCTATTTATCTGTTTGTCTGTGTATGTGCCTGTGTGTGTGTCTGTATGTGTGAGAGAGTATTCCTCCCTCTCAGGTTAGAGAACCGGTCTGGCAGCGTTCGGAGTGAAGTCACCTGCATGAAGAAGGAATGGAGAAGCAGTTTCACTAAAGAGAGACAGAGGAGCAGGACACACAGATCAGACATTACAACACTGGGACTTCCACCAAGTTGATCTCCTGACGGACGTGGAGTCAGTGTGTTGTCCCAGTTTGGAGGCAGGCTGTCCCGGGACACACACACACACACGCACACACACACGCACACACACACACACACACATCTGTAATAACACGCACACACAGATAGAGCCGGGAGAGAGGAGGACGTCTGTGCGCGTCACGATGCCCGTGCGACAGAAAGGTAAAAGAAAAGAGTGCTTTACCAAATATAAATATCATCTTTATTCTTCATCTTCATAACGTGTTTATATTTAGTTGTATTGTTTAAACTCCACCGAACAAACCAGTTTGAAGGTCTCGCGCTGATTTGCTCCAGATCCGCGAGGTGCTTCTCTCCAGCTGATCGAAAACCAAACTTCAACACGAAAACTAGCGATTTGATTTTCAATAGTTCATTTGTGCAACATTCACAAGTTAAAGATCAAAAGTTAAGTGCTTTTATTAATCGTTAAGACCTTGGGGTAAATTCGGCTTATAAGGTATCCACAAAACAGCTCTTTTTGTTAATGTTTTATCTACTTTTACTGATTTGAAGCTGCTTGTTCAGCATTGAAATGTATCGAAGCCCAGACTTCTTCACAAAACCATAAATTTAACGTGAAATTGTTTATTTATTCTACAGACACAACTTGTAGATGATTAGTAAAGAACTTTTATTAATTGAATAACTATTTTGAGGTTTTTATTTTGTATACTTTTACCGGTTTGAAGCTGCTGGCCTGCATTGGAATGTTTCGAAACCAAGACCTCTGCATAAAAGCATCAAATTAACGTTTAACTGGCTAGAGGTGCTACATACAGATGTTGTAGATCAAAATTAAAAGGTTAATCCTAATGATTCAGACATTGGGGTAAATTCGTCTCACAAATACCCCCCAAATAGCCCTTATAAGGTGTTTTAAAGATGCACTTTTACTTGGTTGCAGCTGCTTGTCTGTGTTGAAATGTATGGAAGTTTAAAAAAAATCATCTAAGTCATTATAATGAGAAACTTTCAGAAAATAATGACTCAACAACTCAAAAATAATTAGATAGTATCTTGAAATAACTAATTATGAGTCAGTATCTCATACTTTGACTTTTCAGCTCATTGTTATGACTTATTTTCTAATAATTTTGCGACTACGTCATAATTTATTATCATCATCTCGTGATTTTGATCTATCGCTCTTCATTTTTCCTTTCACTGGCAGAAAAGAGCGTCCATATTATAACGTAGAGGAAGGAAAACAATATTTGTATTTGTCACATGCCAATTGCTGCAGTCGCATGGTTCACCTTCTATAAGAAGACACGTTCTCCATGATTAATGTGGTTAAAGTGGATAAGTAAATATTATTTAAATCCACACACATTTGACTGCCAGTAGGCTACAACTCTTTCTACACATGGAAGGAGTCAGTCCTTGCTCTAATCAGCTGTTCAGTGGAGTGCAATGTTGCCTGGAATGCATTTTGCAACCTTTCTTTTAAACCATAAACCCTACTGCCCTTATGCCCATGGTAATAAATACATGGTGATAAAGTTTTATGGTAGTTACAGTGCAGACAAATACAGTAGGAGGGCATGAACTAGGGTCAGTGCTCAGGGTTTACCCTAAAAGAACTATTACTGTAATGTAAAAGTGACATAAAGAGGATTTATAGGGCAACTTGGGCACCTTTATGTTTTTAATACCATCAAGGCCCTGGGAGGTCTCACAGATTAATAATCCCCAACATCACACATTTAAAACATGAACAGGTTCTAAACTCACTGATCTTCTTACCCGGAGCACGTCGCCTTTCCTTTTCTGTTCCTGGGTTTTGATTGAACTTGTATTTCTGTTGTGTTTAGATGCTCAGCGAGCGCTGGAGCTGCTGCAGCAGTACCGGGTCAAACTGGGGCAGAGGCAGCAGGACCAGAATCTGACCAAAGAGGGCCCCGGGGAGGAAGACCACCAGCTCCAGCAGTCTCTGGACAGAGTCATCAGCGTCTTCCAAAGTCAGCTCTTCAGCGCTCTGCTCGGTAAGAATATGTCCACATCCTCAGACTGTCCCTGTTTATCTCTATTCACCATTTCTTTTTAGCAGTGTTGTCTGATGATCTTCACCTACTTGGATTTAACATCTTTAGGAGGTGAATGGATTCTGTAGGTGAAATGCTGAATTTCCTCAACAGTGTGGATGGAAGTTGTTATTTAAAAAATGTATTATAATCTTTAAAATCAAGCTTTTGCTATTTTATGTTTCGTATGAAATGTATTTTAAAGACACTTAAGCACAATTTTTTGCATTTTCACATAAGACCACGTTTCACAGTATTCGATTAATCTATACAATTCAGTGTTTGTTAGATTAAAGGGAAATTTCAAGAGCACTGCTGTAAGTAGAACCAGTAGCTTTCATGGTGTATGTAGCCATTCACCAGTAAAGAGAGATCCGACCACACAGTAGGCTTAACACAGCCTCACACAGGCTCCTATGTGTGCACATGTAGATTTTGTAAATTCCTCCCAACAGTTTACAACCTGTGTTTAACTAGTTAGTTCTGGTTGTGTTTAAGTTTTTCTTATTGTGGCTTTGCAGAAATGTGTAATACAGCAAACTGGTCCCACCTGCTTTGCACCACGCCCACACCTGTAGCTGTTACACTAACAAGTCTTTGTGGTGTGTGTGTGGGTGTGTGCGTGCGTGCGTGTATGTGTGTGTGTTTTTCTGCCGAACATGACACTGAGTTCCTGTTTTGAACACAACCTTGACCTTTAACCGAGCGGCTCCTGGTATCAATGTCATATTTTGCAACGGCTCTTTCTTTAATTTGTAATAATGTTTTCTCATTATTGATCATTGTCTCTGTTTGTGTTGAAGAGAATTGACTGAACCCACAGGAATTATAGCACGTGATATATTTGAATATTCTCTACGTCCATGGATGTGTTTTTGTAGAATATCATTTCCATCTTTGATATCTTTTCACTCATCATCCCTCAACTGTATTATTCCCTGTCCTTGTTCATTTCCTCCCTCCTTCTTTATCTCTTGAATGACCAACACACATTTCTGAGAACACAACCATGTGTATGATCGAGTGTAAAATTACCTGTCATTTCTGTTTATATGGAAGAGGATGGGGAACCTCTGTTTCTCAGTGTGATTAATGATAAGAAAAGGTAAACGAAAGCAGAATGAACTGTTCCTCTTTTGAAGTGAGGAACCTGGGTCACTATTCTGCTGTGGAAGTATCATTGTGCTGCCACTAGAGGCCACTAGTGTATCAGCTGTGTTTGACATGTTTTTTCTGCCATCTCAGAAAAAGATTGAAATCTGAGTTACAGAATAATCTCCAAGAAAGTGATTTTTATATATCTGACTATAACGCAGTTATTATTTAGTTATAACTTAATTTATGAATCTACTGAACCCATCAGTCACTCCCTGTGGTTCTTATGTATTTTTCTCTACTTCCAGATATCCAGGAGTACTATGAGTTGACCATCCTTGTAGACAGCCAGTGTTCTGTGGAGCAGACGGATGGTCCAGGCCTCCCTGCCTCCTCTAACCTGACAGCACAACTCCCTGATCAGACACAGGCCTCCCCTGCTCCCCTTAGCCCCCCGGCTTCTAGTGGACCAACCCAGCCATCACCGTTAACCCCCAAACCTAGGTCAATCAAGCATCAACCTGCCCCTCCGGTCCCTGGAACACCGAGACATTCCCCAACATCCCCCGGTACACCTCAGTCACAGCCATCCAAAGTCAAATACCGTGCTCCTCCGCCTCCTGTCCAGTCTGGATCGTCTATATCCTCAGCAGCAGAGACTTCTCAACCCTCTTCTCCCTCTGCTGCTGGAGTGAACGGAGTAGAAACCCCCACTGGCTCCATAAAAACACCTCCTGCAGTAACACTGAATGGAACAAAGCGACTTCTCACTCCCACCAACTCTGGTGCCTCTTCGGAAACCTCCACCATCTCTGAGAATCCGCAAAACCTTCCTGCCTCACCTGACCTCAAGCTGTTCACGGTCTCAGCCCTCATCTCCAGCACCATCAAGGGCCTTGTGTCTCCAACCACTCCAGACAAACTCAGCCCCACTGGCACCACTCCCCGCACCAGCCCAGGTCTGAACAGAGTCACAGACACTGCAGTCACCTCTACAGCTCTCACGACCAGCAAGGACCCGGGATTCGGCAAAGTCACTACCACCACGAGTCCAACCAGACCCAACCTGGGGAAATTTGCCTTCAGCTACCTCAGCCCCACAGCTCCTCCTGGGCCTTTGACTAAAGGACCTCATCTGAGGTATGTTGGTGTAACCTTTTGCAACATGAGCATACATTTCAGTTGTTTAGGAGAAGTTTGGTCCAGTTTAACACATCTGTTGTTTAGAGTTCACCTTGAGACCCTCTCTGCTCTCTGTTCCCTACCACACCAGCCCAGGGTCGGTACAAATCACCTCCCCAAGCCCCAGTCATGGTCCAGCCAGCCCCAGGCCAAGCCCACTGACAAGCCCTCTGACCCCCATCAAGGTAGGAAATCTCTGGTTGTTTACACCTCCATGCAATGTGGCAACAGTCAATGACAGAGTGAAGTACAGATAGCTTCAGTTGTACGCACAACAAAAAGCTTTTTCTGTCCTAATTGCTGATTTTTGTGCCGAGGGGAGCTTGTTTGTGGACGATTTCTTGGTCATTTTCATGCGCTAGACAAATTCATCAGATTTTTCCTATTCAGATTTATTATACTGGCAGCTGTCAGGTAGTATATACATTAATGGTGAATCCCTGTGGTGCTGCAGTATCCGCATGACAATGTGTTATATACACGCTGTCATGATTGTGTTTGAATGAGGGACATTTTAGTCCGAACTATAGGGCTGTATACATCTTTTCTATCTTCCTAACCATGCTGACTAGGATAATGTCATTTTGTTTACGCTCCAGAAGGTTTCTTTCACTGGCTTGCATCACAGTCATTGAAAGCACAACACACCAATACAGAAGAATCGTTTTTATACATTTTCATTGGTGGAACATTCAGATGGAAATAATAGTTTGTTGTCTTGGAAAGGTGTTTATTTTGCTCCCAACAACCTGTCTCCATTCGAACTAGTTTATCATCAAGGTGGCTGCTGAGAGCACAATCAGATGGACAGATAATTTATGAAACGCTGGCTTACATTGGATGACATAATATGAAAAAGGGAATCATTTTATTGTTCTGTAGATTCGGCTGTAAGAGCTCATGAAACTGGATCCGTCATTGATATCGACTAGCATCACAATTTTTTTATCTTGATATAATGTTTTGCCATATCCTTAATGGTTTTTATGGTCTCTTTGTATTTCTCTTAGTGGAAGTTGTGTTTGAATGGCTCAAGTACTGTGTCACAGCAGAATGAAACTTGTTTACTTTAATAATCCAGTTGACTATCGCTGTCATTTGCACTATATTGCTATTGTAGCCCTGATTCACGTATGTATGTGTGGATGTAGCTCGTAAGTCATTGTCAGTGACAGACAGCCAATAATAAATGAAGCAATAAACCAAGCAAAGATTGTAGGTTCCAGTGATATCTGCCTATGTTCCTTTGATCTTTGATCAGGGGCCTTTCCCTAAAATGTGCCTTTCGTATTTTCAGAACGTATCCTATATACCCACACATTACTCCACCCATCGCATTTGTGTTAAATCAACAGAGCTACAGGAAACAACAAAGTCAATGAGTTTCATCAACTACCAACTACAACTTCTACTGTTACAATGGACCTGTTAGATTCTGTCGGTTCTCTGGTCGTGTCCTTTATTGAAAGGATTACAGGGGAGCAGTGGCTGCTGATAAGAATTGGAGCGCCGGATGATGCCACGAAAACTCTGATAGCGGAGATGCTACTGGAGATCATATCATGCATTCCACGGGCTGTGTCCATGGATCCTAATCCCGAAAATGTGGTAATGACAGAGGAGCATATTCAGTCCACTGTGGGCAGCCTCTTCACCAACAGTTTTGCAAAGTTCGTCAGTAAGGAGAAGCTTCTCCGGTGCAACAATTTTTACCTGTTGAGGGACTTGATCGTTAACGAGATGGTGACGACTCTCAAATTTCCCCTTCTCTCTGACGTGAGGTGTGGACAGCCTGCTGTATATGTCACACCCCCTTCCAGACTTAAAACAATGATTGACCATACCTGCAAAACATTATCTACATTCAATTTCATCAAGGAAAGACATCCACCATCAAGTCAGAGACAAAGCGAGGCTACCGACAGACATACCAGCAACATCCAGATCCTCGTACCTGTTGAACAAGAAACTGCTGAAGAGGTGTTGTCATTGGAACAGAAATTTGCCTCATTAATTTCTGAAATAGCTAGCAAGCAGGATGATTACAACACAGCCCCACTTTTGAACAATTTGTCAGACTCAGAGACATTTGTGCTGAAAAGTGAATCTTCTCAGGAGATAAAAGAATCTGCATTTGAAATTGCTCAGATATTTGCTGAAAGGTTTCGTTGTTTGCACGACTCACAAAAAAAGAGCAACGAGAGTTTGGAAATAGCTCTCTTCAAAATACAGGTTATTCTCGCTAAGCAGTTTATCAGAGCATTAATATTTCACATTGTGGCAGAGCTGAAGACCACATTCCAGACGGACTCGGAAGTCGCAGGACACGAGTCGGCACTGTCTCTCAACGACAGCGTTAACCACCTGCTTCTCTTTTTGACTGGTGAAGAACCAGCACCTTTAGATTATGCTAATGTGATTTGGAATCTGAAGCACAATGTTTGTTGTAAACATCCGGGTTTCCAACTGCATCTATTTCATATCCTCGACCAAAACAGCAGTAGTGACTCAAATGCGGAGAAGTATGTTTACACATGCAAGAAACTGCAGTGTTGCCTCGGACTGATGAGTTGGTGGCTTGACAATCAGGCTAGGATACAAGGTGCCAAGGTGAGACAGGCTGTGATGGGCATACTGCTGGGGGAAAAACCACAGGTCCCGGTTGCCACTGTAGTCGAGGAGACACCTGTGCAGAGTTCAGATGATCACGTGGTTGTGTGGTATTCCAAGCATGCCAAGGATGTAGAGAATAAAAGAAAAGCATATCTTATAATACTAGTGGGGAAGATCATCAGGAAGATATACAAGAAAGGAAATGGCTCCATGACCGAAAACACGGAACCCATCGTTTACCGACTCTTTGAAAAAACATGGGCTGAGGTCAAAGACGGCAATTTTGATTTGACGCAATTTGATGGAAATCTTTACTCTGACATTTTTGAGGACCTGCGTGATAAGTGGGGCTCTTCAAGAATACTTCTGTTTTACCTCAAAAGCCCTCAAACTGAATTTGAAAACTTGTTTGTCTCACTTATCAGAGATCACCTGGCACAACCCAAAAGTTCCACATCCCGGTTCCTTACATCTGTTCGCAGAACACTCGGTCAAATTCAGGAATTTTTGTTTCACTTAGGAGGTCGGTCATGGGTAACAACATGACCTTGTGACATCATCACATTCGTTTTACCATGGACTTGACTTACCATCATACAATGTCAGCCTTCACATCCCAACTCTCCCTTACCGCCAACATTGCTGCAACAGCCTGATCATGTAGATACGTGCACAACATCAGGAGAATACATCGGTTAGGAATTTTTATTGGACTGTTCTGATTATGGACTATTTGGTCATTTTACTTTTAGCTGTGTTTCATTGTTTTCAATGAAATTCTGTGTCTAGATTTGTGTTCCATTCTGTGTTTCATGCTTTATTTTGAAATTCTGGTCTCCCTCGTGTTTCTGTTCTTTTTACTTCCTGCCTTGATGTGTTTCACCTGTTTGTCCTGTAGCGCCTGTCCCTAGCATGTCATCAGTTCAGTTTGTATTTAAGTCAAGCCCCACTGGTTACCAGTTACCAGTGGCTGCCCAACTGCTGAAAGACACTATGTGTACCATGCTGCGAACGGATCGGGCCCAGTCTACATCCAGGACTTGGTCAACTTTACATCCCAGTCCTGGCTCCCAAATTAGTGGAACGAGCTCCCCGTTGACATCAGGACAGCATGAAGTGTCTACACATCCAGCGTCACAGGGTTAACAAACCCATCTCTTCTGACTACAACTTGCTTAAGAAAATGATGTCTACTAACCATCATCAACTCTGATGTTGAAAAGAACAAAAAAGGATTTCAGTGCCACTGGACACTCTCCTATGAAGTTTACATTTTCAGGTTTAAAAACGTTTATTTAAGGACTATTATTAAGTCCTTAATTTATAAAGGGTACATTTTTATCAGAGTTTTATTTATTAAAACATAAATTATAATATACAAACTGGAACATGTTGATGGCGCAAAATTACTGTACAATGCGACGTGTGTGTGTGTCTTTTCAAGAGATTTGTGCATGAGATGTGGATTTGCTATTCCAACTTTCTACATCAATTCTATCCTTTAATTTTAGAGTGCATTTTTTTTGCAATGTTTCAAACGCAAGAGTAGCTGTAGTGATGTTTTGCATCTTAAAAAAAATAAATAAAAGGCCCAGTATCCCAAGCGAGCGTAATCCCATCTCATGGAGCTTCAGGGGGCATATGGAGCTCTAACTTCCCCAATACCCACAGTCCAATTTGAAAGTAGAGCATCCATCGCTACCTCGTGGTTACTGTTCACTCAGTCAAACCCCCACTCCTGCCAAAAACTGACTGACCTGATAAAGCAGCAGAGTGGTGTGTGCGTAGCATGCACTTGCGTGTGCTTATACACATCTGTCTGTGTGTGTGTTTTCCTGTGCATCCGTGTGTATAGAGTCTCTTCGCCTGCCTCTTCATGTCTGCATGTCCGTTTTTTGGGGTTTTGTGCCGAGTGTGTTCTGCGAGGTTACATATTCCTGAGCCATGCATTCTTTGAGGTCAAAATGTGGCGTCCAGCTGCCATAGAAGGAAGACAGCATCTGGAAAACAAGAGGGTGGGTGGAGGTGCAGCGGGCCAGCTGCCATGTTTCCGAGTCGGCCTGTGATTCAATGGAGAAGTCCTCTCTGGCTGCTCCGGTGAGAGGACAGGTGGAGAGGACGGCGAGGAAGGGAGGAGGGAGAAGCTGAGCGATGAGAGGAAGGAGGAGACAAACATACACAGCCGACAGGGGGATGGTGCCAACAGCAACAAGCGACTGAGTGGCGAAAGAGGAAAGTCGCAGCTGGATGATGTTTGGGTGAAAGTTTGCCGGTCGGACTGGTGAGGATGGACTGCATCTGTATCCTCACTACCAAGGTGAGACGCAGGAAGAAGGTCGATAGACCAGAGCAGAGGAAACAACATGTTTTAACAAAACTGTCATGCTTGTAGAGTGGAGTGTCCATCCTAGTGACATATATTTGGTTATTATAATCCTCCTTCTAATTAGTATGTTGAAATCTGGTGTGAATGGCATGCTGGACTTTGAATGAGATCTTTTCTAATATGATTAAGATAGCATCTTTTTTTTAAAGACCTGCAGTCCTTTTGGATATCCCTGACACATTTAAATGAATTGTTTTACAGAAAAGGACTCACCTAGTAAATGATGGGGAGCTTCAGTTTTACATATCATAAAAGCGGATTCTGATTTTGCAAATAACTTACTGTAATTTGTTATTTAGCGGAGTATAAGGCATTATGTTGGAGGAACAGGCTGTGCTCTAATCAAGCAAATCTAATGGGAATGCCAATCTGTTGCTCAGCTTTCGGTCGAACAGCACGTGACATCCAGAGAGACAGGAAAAGTGGGTTGTGAGGACACACACTTCAAAAGACGAGCTGTGTGACTGACTGGTTGCCTGCGTAGGTAATGGACCGATGCACTGGTCGACTGACTGGTCTCAAGGCAGGAGAGAATACTTGTTTAAAAGTAGGCCGGCAAAGATGAACACATGCATTGTGGACATATATTTGTGAATGCTCAGAAAAGCATGGACCATTTCATAGCTGCGGGAACACAGTGAGCCGGGGTGAACTTGCAGGGGATGAGCAGGTATAGAGATGGATGGATGAGGTGTTGAGAGAGAACTGCAAGGTTCAAGACTAAAGGGTGAAAGTCTAGTTCTGACATATGTACTGTCTGCATGGACGGTAACAGCTTTATGGAGAGCAAGCATGTGGCAAACAGCACTGCACACAGATTTAAAATGCAAGAGCAAAACACAGATGGTTATTACGAGAAATTCTGTTCATAATGAAACTGTGGAGTTTCAAATTAGATTGTGACGGCCTGTTACAGTGTAAATCCTTCATGGGAAACATTGCTCTGACATTGTGAGATAGGACATTATTAGCTATGGCAGAGAGAGGCTCTCTCCAGTCGTCCTTCTAGTTGATCCTGCGCTTCCTGATCCTTTCAAGCAGGAAGCACAGCCCAGGCCAAATGCATTGCAACATTCAGACTCATTGTATCATAACACAAGTGTCGAGAACTACAATATTTGGAATCTAATAAGTTTTGATGTTTAACTTGGTAATGTCAGAACTAAATTAAGTTTCTAAGCATGTCTCGCGAATGCAGGATCTCGGTGCATCTCGTATAACGGGACATATCTCTCTAAGTAAATCATTCAAGTAATGTTTAACGACTTTGCACCACCCAATAGTATCTTGCGGAGATTGTTGTCAAACATACAGTTTGTGGATTTTACTCTCTATCAGATCTCGCCTCTCTATCGGGCCCAATCCTCTTTTCTTCTCGGATATATCCAGTCTTAATTCCTAACTGCAGTGTGAGATTGTGATTTGGTCTTAAACCGAGTGTTGCTGGCTTCCCGTGCTCCAAGAGAGCAGGAGTCTCTTCTAAGAGGCTTACCTTAGGCTGCTAATAGACTTTACAGAGGTGGGGCTATTTTAGTGTGGACAAAGAGGAGTAAAGAGAGGAAATAATGAGGGAGACTCACACTCTGCGACAGAGGGGACAGAGACAGAGCAAGTCTGCGAGTTCTTAGCATTTTCTGGCTTTGATGGGATATTGCAATTTGCCAGAAAAACTCCACGCTGCATCATTCCACTGATCCATCCATCTGTGGAACTATCCATCTGCCATTGTGATGTAACTGTGAGGAGGGGTCAGAGCTAACAAATTAATCAAGAGAGAAGGCATGAGAGGGCGGAAGAGGGAGAGAACCTCAAGGACTATCGAGCCCTTTGCAATGCACCTGCACAGCGATGTGGGAACGTCCGCAGCAGGTTGCCTCACTCCGGTGGGCTCTCAGTGAAAGGTTCAACATCCTCTCAGCTCTTTAGAGAAGTCCCTAGGTGTACGGATAGCCCTGCATGTACTGGGCTGACACCTACTGGGCCAGAACAAGGGCTACCACAAGATGGACCATCACAACTCTGCATCCTCAGTCAATGTAACGTACCTCCTCTTTTTTAATTACAGAGTATCCCACCCAACTCATGTTTTTGCGCTTTGGAGTGTTGTAGTTAGTGCAGCAGGTAGGGATTTCCCGATACCCAAATGCAATAGTGGATACCGAACCATGACATTTCCATGATTCTCAATACCCAATTTAATACCACAGCCAAAAACAAAACAAAAATCCTTTTACTTTGCAAAGGATTTTCCTGCTCTGCTCCTCTCCAATCACCCCCACAGGGAACTGATCTCCACAATAACCCACTGAACCCACATCCATGTTCCTCTCTCTCGATCCCAGGAGCTTGTGCAGTGTGTGTGTGTGTCTGCTCCTCTCTGTCGCTCGGTTTGAATACGTGTTAACAAATCCATAGTGAACAACACAAATACAAAGAAGACCTTAACCCTGCACAGTCCCAGGAACCCTGTCCACAAGGACACCGGACATGCAATGTGCGACTGCCCTGATGCAGAAGCAGCGGCCATAACCGTCCTGGTGTTGTTCGGTAACTCCAGTATTGTAAAAAGAAAAGAATACCGTTATGTTTTTAGAATTTTGGAATCAGTTCTCGTGAAGCAAGTATCAAGGTCACCTGAGGTCAAATCGACTCCAGGATCAAACGACCAACAGTTCATTACCAATGTGTTAAACTTTATACGGTTGGCCCTGTATTGGCAGTTGGTCTCTTCCTTCTGCGGAACCTCAGGAAACCCACAGTCCCTGGTCCTCACATAGTTCCACAGAAGGCTATCAGAGGAATCACAGTTGCAGTCTGCGGCTTAAGCGGAGCTGAGTAATTAGACAAAGTAGTCCGGGGCAGAGGTTTTGACATTAATGATAGTTGCCTGCTCACGCGGTGGTTGGATACAGGACTTGTCTTTATCACTTTCTTTTACATTGTAATATACATTTTTTCATGTATCTTTATAAAAAACACACATTTGGGGAACTGATATCGATGAGTGTGAGTGTGAGTGTGTCTGGAGCTTGATTGGATTTGATGGGACTCGGTGTAGCCATGCATTCTAGTCACTTTGCAAATGATACCAATCTAATATCAAACTACGGTTGTGTGCTACTGTCCAGTATCAATGTGGAAAATGATTAAAACCATTAATAATTGAAACAGAACACAGTTTAATGCTGATTACTAGAACTGTTGCTTCGCCCAAATCTGTCCAACGTGAATCCAATTCCCTGAAAAAAAATCCAAATGAGGAAGCGCTACCCCACATGGGTCCGAGCCAGCTCTCATTTAGCTACCATGGCTCCAGACTTAAGCTTCGATCAGCCCGACCTGGCAGGTCCCACAGGTCAGCTCTGTAGATTCAAGGACTGAACAGTGGTGAAGTAAATCACAGAGCTGTATAAAGGATGCAAGCAGGGAGCCAACACTCCGCTGGAGCCAAGAGCTTTAAGAAGAAGAAGAACAATTGTATCTGAGAACATAGAGGGTTAGGGTTAGGGTTAGGGTTATGGTTAGGTTTAGGATAAATATATTCTCTTTATCAACATTTGTTTTTCCAATAGTCTGCTAGGACGCTCAGGCTACTCCGACAAGCAGGCTACTATTAAAATGGTCATTGTTCAGCCCATGTCATGCCTGAGTTCAGCCAGAGTAGCTAATCTCATTAAGCAGAATACTAATCTCCTTGGAGCTACACACACACACACACACACACACACACACACACACACACACGCTCAAATGAGGCAATCGTCTGAGTTTTTTTTCCAGTTCAGTTTAGTCCTATCATTGATTTTTCCAATCGGGGGAAATAAAACAGCTTAGAGAGTTATTTGAGCTCCGTGACCCCCTAACCCTTGACTGTGTCGGCAAAGTTCAGAGTGAAGCTCGGGGTCCATTTGTTGATTGAGAATCAAAGAGATTGAAAATATATCCCTCTGCCCCTCTGTACTGGTCTGTAGCGCTCCCACCAGTGTTCTACATGCAACAGTTGGGGTATAAGGGCTGATTTGTTGTGACTGACGGTGGTAGAGCAGTTTGCTTTCAAGTGGTTGCCGACAGTTAGTCAATAAATCATCAACTGAATATATGAGGTCAGTGATTAATGATTAACGTTAATAGTCCAAGTTTGTTATTTATATCTTCAAAGCCTTCATATTCAGAACCACAGAATTTGTTGGATTATTGTCATGATATACATAGGTTACTGTAGTTAAGTCCTATTTAAATACCTTATAGTTTCCTCTGTGTCAACACAAATCTGTAAAACAAATAAAACATGAGTTTATCATTTATTAAACATGTTCAAGATGAGATTATTAGCTGGAGAACACTGTTCAAGACGGTGCTGTGTCTGTGTTTCACCACATAGGGGCACTGTCTGTATGAGGAACCAACATGTTGGCTGCTCAAATGATGTTTCTGCAGAGACTTGTTACTTCCAGTTGTTGTATCTCATGAATTGTTTCTCGGACTTAATTATTAAAACAATATTTTAAATAATAGTTATGAGTTGTATAGCATTTCTGCTGTGGCCTGTAGCTGTGAGGTTTCATCCTTGTTCTACAGCGAGTATGAGATCTGTTCGGATGGAGGTTCACTCGTGTGGAAGCTGAACACATAGCTGGTTAAACGCTGATCACGTGACTCACGTTTGAAATGTTGATGTATGGAGTATTTCCTGATTGGCTGGTGTGTAGAGAGGAGAATCCGCCGTGATTGGCTGGGAGGGGAGTGTGTAAGGTTATCACACACACACACACACACACACACACACACACACACACACACACACACACACACACAGACACACCGTAGTTATTTCTGTGCCGGCTGACCTACTAATGTTAACATGTAGTGCATGCCTGCTAGGCTCATGAGGTTGCATCCTCTCTCTCGCTCCACATTTATTCCTCCTTCGATCCTTTCTTTCTTTTCCTTCACATCTGTCTTTCTAATTTTATCTCTTGTTTCCCTTCATTGCTTTTATTTTACTATACTTTAGTAAATGGGTGTGTTGTTGACAACGTGGCAGTGGATGCTATGTTTGCACATTATGTTTTATGAGCCAGAACGCCTGCGACTGTGTGTGTGTGTGTTTGTGTGTGTGTGTGTGTGTGTGTGTGTGTGTGTGTGTGTGTGTAGAAGTGCAAGCACACACATCAGCAGGATCTCCATCTGTTCCTTGCCAAACACAGGGGGACACGCTGCATAGCTGGTCTCAGGACAGCTAACCTCACACGAGCCAAGACTATTTGAAGAATGGCACATGAACCAAAGCTCACTTCCATAAAACCAACGTCCTATTCTGTCCTGATTTTTTATTTTAAGGACCATTCTTAATATGCAACTCAGTACATTTCAGATCTTTGGTCATGTGCTCGGTCGTAACCTGAGGTCAAGATCCAAGGTCGTTCCCCAGTCCCAGCTGAGGACCAAAGATGGCCGGGCTTTTTCTGTTAGTGCCTCCAGTCTCTGGAACAACCTCCCTGAGCAGGATCAGTCTGGCAAAACCGGCGTCCTCTTTCAAATCTATCTTTTAAACTGGGAATCTTTATTTATTTTTAGTGTAGTACTGGTTTTATCAACAGTTTTATCATTTTATAATCTTTTACGTTGGGTTTTTACTGTATTTGTGCTCTAATGCTGTGTAATCTTCAATAGCTTTTAATAGTTCCCCTATTGTTTGCCTAAAATGTTTAAGTTTTAATTTGGAAAGCACCCTGTATATGTGTTTTGAAAGATGCTATATCAATAAGGGTTTTTGTTATAATATACACAGTACTACTCTTTAAGTTTGAAATATAACTAAACATCTTGAGGGATTGAGATCGATAAAAAAAAAAACATTAAAACATTATGAATTACTCCGAAAGATTCAAAGTTTCTCAATATGGTCAATCCATCAATTATTCAACTTTGCATATGTTAATTAAAACATATATTTTTTTTATATAAGAGGTGTATTATTTTTAAGATGGAGTCCCTGCTGTGCTCAGAATAACCTTTCATGTGTTTACATTATTTATCTGACTTGTCCACCTGCATCAACTTCAGGACCCAACTCCTCCAGGCTCATATCTCTGCCTTCTATTAGACCTTCTATAAATAACTCTCATCTCCAGCTTCACATGTTACTTGAGGCAGAGTCTTCAGTTGTGGATTCATAACTCAATCAGTAAACATATTGCTTTAGACTCATTTAGTATCAGCCCTTCTCCTATTCCCCATCAGTGTCCATGGCTTCCCTCGGTCTCACATATTGTTTCGCTCTCTCCGTCTTCCCTCTCATGCTGAGTTGTTTATTTTCCAGTCGAGGTGAGAAGACTCAGACGCAGAGAGAGAGAGTGCTGTGTGTGTCACGGTCCAGATGGTCCAGCTGTCACCGTCAGGAGCCCTGGTTGCAGAGTGCTGTGACTCGTTTCACTTGCTCTGCCCTTCATCTCCTCTGAAGCCGTTGGAGTCCATTGAACCTATCAATAGCCGTGGGAACATGTTTCAAGTGGAGGTTCAATGGGGATGAAGAAGCCCTTGTGTGCTGTTAGCATTAGCTTCTTCCTCTTCTCGAGGTTGGTTAAGGTTAATCTCTCTCTGCATCAGTACTTTGGCTTTAGTTGTGTGTGCTGCGGGCGCTGCTGATATGAATTGAGATGCTTTGAATTTGGGGGATTTTTCTGTGACATTTCATGTAAAACACTTGATTTGATGAGGAGATAGGTGTACTTTTACACAAACAAATATATTATATTATAACTTAGCATTAGAGATATTGTGAAGAGTTCAGGTATCCGCAGGGAGCTCAGAGTTGAGAATCCTTCATGTCGGAAGGAGTCTGTTGAGGTGGTTGGGACATCTTGTTACGATGACTCCTGCAGGCGCCTTCCACTGGGAGTTTACTGGGTATGTTCAACTCGAGACCCAGAATCCACAGGAGGGACGTCTGGAACATTTTGTTTCGTCTGCTGCCGCTGTGACCTAACCTTGATAGAAGCTACTACAACACTGCATAAAATGTATTTACCTTCACCACCAAAATACAGCAACCAGTGGCGTGTGCTTTATCAATGTTTTTTACACCATTCAGTTTAGACACCTTCATTAATGTTGGACATCTTCCTAGGGTCTTTTAAGCGGAAGGTGTCGTGCACATAATGCAATTTGCCATATTACACAAATATTAACTGTATACATAGACAGTGTCCTGCCAGTAACCTACACCCGCGAGGCTGGGCTTAGATTGGCTGGAAACACACAAACTTCATTCATCTTAATTAGGTCACTCCGCAGACGCAGAGAGGGGGGGCTGCCAGAACAGAGGGCTCCAAAGATATGCAGGGTTGTCCAAAGAAAATTAAAGTTCTGCAAAATAAGATGACATCACCTGGAGAGGCCAATCAAATTCATGCAGGCAAAGTAGTTGATGATTTGTAACCGAAAGGCTGTAGCTGTGCTGTTAAGTTCGCCATAGAATAATTAGTGTGTGTGTGTGTTTGGGAGATCATGGCTTATGACTCTGCGTGATGTAATAACATTGTTTCTGCCTCACTCGTTCACTCTTGATGTCTCCCCATGTCTGTCTCTCTCTCTCTCTCTCTCTCTCTCTCTCTCTCTTGCTCTTGCTCTCTCTCTCTCTCTCTCTCTCTCTCTCTCTCTCTCTCTCTCTCTCCTGTCCTCACTGTCATGTTTGGTCAATTCACTGGTCCATGTAACACTGTACCCTTACCCCTCTCCTCCTCGCTGTGGTGTGTATGTGTGTGTGTGTGTGTGGCTGAGCATCACTGCAGCAGGTTGAAGGAGAGAGGGAACTGGGGGGGGGGGGGGGGGGACTTGATAGACAACACTTTTTTTTATTCCTCCCTCTGGTCCAGTGTCTCTGTTCTACCTCTTCTTTCTGTCTTTCTGTCTCTCATTGATCTTGCTGTTGAGAGGCGGGCCAAGAGAGGCAGTGGAGCGAACCGAGGCAGAGTGAGCAAGACTGGGAAAGAAAAGAGAGAGAGAGAGAGAGAGAGGGAGAGAGGGAGACATAGATAGAGAGCAAGCCAGAGAGTCACAGAGAGAGGGAAAGAGAAGGGGAGCAATAGAACGACAGAGGCAAATACTCACACAGATGGAGAGAGAGAGGGGAGAAAGAGGACTGGGACTGCTGCTGCAAAGGATGACAACATACTGACACACACACACACACACACACACACATGCATGCACACACGCATTGATTCATGCACACACGCCAACAGACTGACCCACACATGCTGACAACAACAACAACACGCTGAACACACACACTCACATACACATGCAGACAGTGACCATGCTGCTCCCTGCATCCTGACCAGCTATGAGGATTACACTGATGAAGATGATGATGATGATGATGAAGATGAGAGCCATGAAGAGCGTGAGGGAGAGGACGGCGGCCTCGGCCTGCCACAGCTGAGGACCGTAGCCTGGCGTTGGGGGGTGGGGGGGGCGGGGAGCAGAGTGGAGGATTGTGGGACAGGATGGAGCGCGGTTGATGGAACACACATGCATGTGCATGTGTGCGTGCATGTGTGTGTGTGTGCAATGTGTGTGTAAGTGTGCGAGTGGGATATGTGTGTATGAAGGCTAGGATGCCCCCCCCAGCGCGGGACCAGCTATAGCTAACGTTAGCCACATGTTGTGCCACTGCAAGGTAGCATGTACCAACAACACCATATCTCTGATGTTTGGATGCAAGGTAGGTAGAGAGTACTGTGTGTGTGTGTATGTTCGTGTGTGTGTGTGTCCGTCAGTGTGTGTGTGCAAGAGAGAAACTGGGGGAGATGCAGCAGAGTGAGAGAGAGAGAGAGAGAGAGAGAGAGAGAGACGAAGCTTGTCAAGGGACTCTGGGTTGAGGTAAACTAAGGTGAGAGTTAGTAGCCGACAGGAGAGCGAGAGAGTTGAGTTGTGTGTGTGTGTGCATTTGAGCGTTTGTGTTCTGTCTGATTCCGTAACGCAAACTCTTCACTCACTCACGTCTCTGTCCTCTGTCCTCCGTCCTGTATCTGATGCTTCACTCATTTGAATTCGGCACAATTCCAGCAAAACAACGAGCTAATAGACACTGAGGCTAAATCCACACGACTGTAATTTAATTCTTTAAATGCATCACTCTTGCTGTATATTCACAGCAGCCGTCTGCACAACTGCAGAGTTTTTGAGCGCCTAAAACTAAGACTCTGGAAACACTGCTCATCGTGTTTGGGTTTGAAAACTCTGAGGCTGCGTTGTACTCTGGACGTTTGGAAATGATAATGCAGTCCCCTCCATCTGCTCCCTGATGATCCATGACTCATTGAAAACACGTGCTGTCAGTAACAGTCACAAGAAAAGGAATCCTTGCATTTTCTTTTCACCCTTAGTTTGTTGTATTGTCTGTAAATAAGCAGCCAACTGCAGAGGAGACAATCTGCTTCCTGTTTACACATTTCACACACATGCCCAGTGTATGTGAATGGTCATGTGATCTACTTTTTTAGGTGTGTCAGATAAAAGGTTTAATGGGATGGAGATTGTTTTTGTTTTTAAACGCTACTTAAAAAGAAAATGTAAAAGTGTGGCTGTAACCTGACATGCTCAGTTTCGATGAGTTATCAGTGGCTTTCAATTGCAAATACAGAAATATTGATTAGAGCCACTTGATAATAACTTTCTCCAGTAACTTATTTTCTTCGTCATGTAGAGCGAGTAGCTGTCGGCTTGATCCCTGGCTTTCCTTGCTGATGATTCCCAAGTTTAAATAACAATACTTTCTTTGATTTCTTTGACTCCTTATAGCTTTGATGAATTTAAACTTATCCAAACACAAGCAGCTGCAAAAACCCTGCCCGAGTTAAATACTATTATAAATTACTGGTCAAAAAAGAGCATGTGCTAATAAGAATATGAATCTGACATATATATAGCACAGGATATATTTTTAGCACAGGATCGCGATTTGAAGTCATGCTAGCTGTATAGCCGAGTGGATGACGACACAGTGGAGCTGTGGATTAGTGTTGTTAGCGAACATCTTGGACTTTTAACTGTCAGTTGGGGATGTTGTGTGAGTGGAGTGTTCACATATCCCTTGTGGTTCCCCCACAACTGGGACATCCAGGTGGAACTGGAAGTTCTGCATTGCACATAAAACTTCATATGAAAACTTTTGCCAAGAGAGTGTTAAAACATCTCTTTAAATTACACCAATTATGTTATGTATTTATAACCTCCGATGTAAATATGTGTCACTAATCCATAAATTTGATTAAAAACAAGATTCCTCTTCACATTCCCAATTGGTCCCTCACGAACAGTAGCCTCTTGACAGATCTTTGGCTTCTCCGACCCATAATTAAATTAATACCACCGTATCACTAACAAGTGGGCCGGCTCGCTAATTACATAACATCAGGCGGCGCTAAGTGAGCGAGGGCTCAGGAGATCATCGTCTTGCAAAGTATTCTGAAGCTGTGGAAAATCAACACATGAAATATTAAAGTTCCACCAAAAATGCTTTAGGGCTGCAGCTTTTAATGTGGAGGAAGTGTTGGTGCACTGAGCTGCATCTCCACAACACACTGCTTAACCCAGAATGGCTTTATAAACGGGTTTTTAACTGAAAAGGAATGGTGAAAAGACCATTTTTGCAGCTTTGACAAACTGCAATTCTGTATTTTATTAATCTTGAAAATAGAAAGTTAGAGACAGAGAGGAGGATGTTCAAGTTACTGTGACAAATTCACGTGCAGCGATATAATATAAGAGGCTACACTCGGACCATTGAACTCTGTGTATCTGTACGTGTGCTTCCATTGGTTTGTTCTTGTCCAGTTCAGCAGTTAGGCCGCAATAAACTACTTCTTTCCTATTAGATCACCACAACATGACAGCCTGTTAGAAGTGACAGGCCGAGAGACAACTGTTGGGCTGTATGAAGAGACGGAGAGCGAGAGACGTGGAGTCAACACAAGTGTGTGACACAGTGAGACCAATGTCCTCTGGAGGTTCTGTAGCAGGAGAGGATAACAAGTTGCTGAGGGGGTTTGAACCAAAGCTAGTTTGTGGAGGAGGTTCTTTTTAAAGTAATGGTTGAGTTGGTCAGCTGCCATCATAGATTTGTAGATTTCCATTAACCGAGAACCACGGTCAGATCCTGAGCTGTCAACATAGCAGTGGATTCTTTATGTACAAACCTCTGGATTTCCACATATAGTGGGAATACATTTGTTTTTCATGTATTTTTCCAATCTTCCACACAGATTGTACTAATATATGATCTTCCCTTCTTCCGAAACTGTTGTGGATGTTTTAACAGGCCGCGAAGGATCAGTTTGACTTTGATGAATGGATCAGTGTACTTGTGTGAGAGACAGCTGGCCACGCGTGCTGCACACAGCTACTCTATGAAGCAATGAACCATAACACTATGTTTATGTTGTGTAAGTAATTATGAAGCTGTGGTCGAACAAATTACTGCATCGGCTGCCAAAGTCTTGGTCATTAATGGGAAACGCTGCCGTGATGTCTTGAAGAAGAAGTCAGAAAAGGACAACTATCCAAATATCTGATGGCCTGAAGCTGTATAGATTGGAATATAATTCAGGATCATATGTTGGGAATGACATAATCATGACATAATAACAAGTAATACGATTTGAGACACAAGTTATAGCCTTATTGATATTAACCAAACATTCACCCTCTCACGTCTTTATGAAACACACTGTAAAGTTTTGTTGCAGGACAAACTCAGATAGATGCACCAAGAAGTGCAGGGTGGAATGTGTCCAATTCTGAGGCTGTTAAAGTGCCTGAGAAGAGAAATCAGAAACACCTTAACTAGGTCAGCACATTCAAAATAGATGAACGTGTTCCTCCATTTCTGCTCAGGTCGGTGTTTTATTTAACTTTTTCACCTTTACTGAGACTTTTTAATGACTGAATCCACAGTGGACTCACTAAAGAAAAACTATTCAAACAGCTTGACTTTATCAGTGTGTTGACTCCAGCCATCTGCTTTTAAATATGTTTTCTGCCGCTATTTTTGAACGTTTCCTTTCCAATGTTGATCCAATTTGTTTAGTTGGAAATTTTTGTTTTTTATCGAAACTGCAAATGCCGTCTCCAATATGTTTGCTCTGTTATAAAGAAATGTGCACTCGGTGTGGATGTACTGTGGAAATCTGAGGTCTGTTTTGTATGAAGCAGGATTTGGAGTCAGTCAGGTAGATGCTGTACATGGCCGTGGTAATTTACGGTGCATGTCTAATCTGCTTTGAAGCAGTTCATGTTTCGCTGTTTCCAGACATGAACACAACAGGAAAATGTCTGGAGGATTCAGATAGGGTTTGTTGCTGCAGAGCACGCAGGAGGCCGCACAGGAGAAATTAATCCAGCTGAAGAAATCCTGTTTTTGTTTTTAATCTCAAATGGAGAGGCGGTGGTCGAGTGGCAGAAACTTGGACTATGGGCAGAAACGGTCTCTGGTCTGTCTCTGGTTTGACTCCATGGAGAAAAAACAAAAAGACGAACGTGGATTGATCTGTCCAAAAATCAAAAGGGGATTCTCGCTACCCTGTCTAGTGCCCCTGAGCAAGGCACCTTACTCCCCTAACATCTGCTCCCTGGGCGCCGTACATGGTTGCTCACTGCTCTGTGTGTCCTGCACCAGATGGGTTAAAAGCAGAGGTTCAATTTCCCTACAATTGCATGAGTGTGCCTGTGCATGTGTTTGGGCTAAATAAATGTTTCTTAATCTTAATGGACATCTTCCTCTACTACGTGTATGGCAATTATTTTTCATAATACCTATAAATACACAGGGATACTTTTTTAATTCAGTTTTGAATCAGACAGCTTCAGGAACATCTGCAGAAGGGAGTGCATGTCAGTAATCAGCCTTTGAGAGATTGAAACAAGCCAAAACTCATTTTTTGTCAAGTTATTTTTATGTGAGAGGTTTACATTTTGTTAGGTCTCTGTATTGAGCCATATGATGCCGGTGCAACAGGTCAGAGTCGCACACTCCTGCAGACTCTATGCACTGCCATGTGTTCTATAGCTGTGGGTATTTTAATGCATGTTGTGGCTCATTATTATTGCAGAGGGCCAGTTCCTCAGCAGGAGCGTGCTCGTTCATAGGAGGAGCTCCTCGCTTTCTTCATTTCATTTCTTTCCTCCTGGCTGCATCCATGTCAAAGCCATTTCATGGTGCTTTTGTATAGCAACTGATATGATCCTACAACACAGACCTATTCAAGCACTGAAGCCTTGTACTTGCTCTACATATAATATAAGAAAATGAGGCTTTATCTTTCTCCTTTAATTGAAGATTTTTTTATTAATCTGTTTGACACAGCCAGTGTTGCATGATGAGATTAAACACAACATAAGAATACATCCAAGTTACACATCCATTTCATGCAGTGCTCCAATAGCCTGATCTTAGCTATGATGTTAGCGATGTTATAAATGACATATTAAGCAATTTTGATAATGAGAAAACAATTAATCTATATTATTATATACATTTGAATATAATTAAAATCATATAAATATATTGTAGTGTAAGTAAATTAATTTATTCTTTAGGTGGGGAAGAAAAAGACAATGGGCAAAACACAGAAACATGTTTTTAAAGGGTTACAATTTAACAAGTAGTACAAGATTGTTGCTAAATTAATCTCTGATGTTATCTAATGTTCTTTCTTTGGCAACTTTGAGCCTGAGAGAGAGAGAGCGAGAGAGAGAGAGAGAGAGAGAGAGAGAGAGAGAGAGAGAGAGAGAGAGAGAGAGAGAGAGAGCGTGAGAGACAGAGAGACTGAAAAAAGAAGGAGAGAAAGATGAAGGCACGTGTGTTTGTGTGCGAGAAGTCCCTCACGGCGGAGGATCCCCTGCTCTTTCATATCTCACCAAGCGTGACTAATGCTTTGCTTTACTCTGACACACACACACACGCACGCACGCACACACACACACACACACACACACACACACACACACACACACACACACAGATACAAACTAAAATAGAGACATTTTCTAGGATGCTGAATCTGCTCCCAATCTAGTCACGTTTCTCTGGCTATGCAGGACTGGCTGACACACTAACACATGACAGCCGTGCGCGTGCATTATGTGTGTGTGTGTGTGTGTGTGTGTTTGCATGCAGTTTGTGTGTGTGTGTGTGTGTGTGCGTGTGTGCATGTGCGTGCTCTCTGCAGGCACAGTCCTGATATGGAGGGCTCAGCTTTTGCTAGTTGAGCTACCAGAGGCAAAAACACATACACACACACACACACACCAAATATAGGAATTTAGGATTGTAGCTGTGTGTGTGTGTTTGTGAGAGTGCAGAGTGCAGAGGGCAGTAGCAGCAGTGTTGTGACCACAGTGTGAGCCAGGGTCTCTTCAGGGTCTCAGTGCCTGGCCGCTCAACCACTGCCGTCACAAATATTTTGAGGCATTTGTGACTAATTAGTGAGTGAACGAAAAAGTGGAGGGCGAGAGGCAGAGAGCAAGGAAACGTGCAGTAGGGCAGGAGACAGGGTTCAGATCAGTTCACTCAGTCAGAGCAGTGTTTACTCCCGGCTCGGTTGTAAGTGAGGTTAAAGGAGGCAGCAGGGAGGCAGAGCACACACAGACACGTCTACTTGAATCCACAGGAGTTAGCTGATGCACACGGGGCTCTCCTGTGTGAAGCAGCAGCAGCTCAACAAACAACAGAACGTGTAGAATCATTTTGCCTTTTTGCAGTGGTCTAATAAGACAGTCGGCTGCATGTATGATCAACTGAAGTGACAGTGCTTGAATATATCAGTTCATGTTAACTAAAACATGAGTGTGAAGACAATCGATGTGAAGTCTTTTGAAAGAACCATTCAGATTGTTTTTAATTAGTCACAGGAAGAGGCAAAACTAATAACAGAGCTCCTCAGACTGTCTGAGGCTGCACACGATTTCTAAATGTCTCCCCTGGGAAAGACGTTTAATGAAGACTGAGGGCTGTGTAGTTACTGATGTCGAGACTCAGAGGGAGCTGCACGAGGAAACCACAGACTGTAATTAAGATGGACGACACGACTCCTCTTCTTCCTGCTGTACAAAAATGAAGCTATGCTGCAGAATTGCATTGGTGATGTAATTTGGAGCCAGAGTAGTGATAGAGGTGAAGAGCAAGGGAATCGTCCGTTCCAGCTGTAAATCCTGATATTTAACCCCAATTTTGAAGCCTCTATAACGTCTGTCGACTTTAGGAGTTAAGGATATTATTCATCTGAGGTGAACAGAAAAGAAAAACCTCTTGATGCAACTTTTAGTAATGTGAAAGACGCCCAAAAGAAAACAATGTACATATAGAAAGGATTTCAGTCAAATATAGGAGACGATCATTTCAAAAGACACTTGGATACCCTATAGTATTCAGGGAGCTATTTCCCTGCAGTTTAATTAATTAATACTAAAAATAAATTACCCAACCATTACAGTGCAGTTGCCGTTCTAAACCTGCCTGTTAGTAATTGGTTACTTGTTTGACCTGTGTTAATGCTGGTTGCAGTTTCCTTTGTGACACTGTGAAAGTGACCTGCTGCTGAAGCCTGACGCTGCACCAAGAGCTGATCACAAGCAGAACCCCGACCCACAGAATCAGTTGTGGTGATCGATATCCTCACACACTCAAAGTTTATTTATATCTAACCCATCATGCATCTTAACCTCCTTTGACCCTTAACCAATACACCAAGTGTGAAGCCGTTAAGATGAACAGATGTTATTTCAAAATACAGGCAGAGATAAATGTAATTAGTAGATAGAGCTGCTGTCACTAATTGTTTTCACATCTCTCTTCTTCTAATAGATTGTGACATAAACAAGCTTCTCAGTTGTTCTCTTTATTCACACGTGTATTCAGCTGTGGTGCATACACATGGGAGATTTACCAATGAGCTCCTGTATCAATCCTAGTTCCATTAAATGAGACAGTTTGATACGATCAGATCATCCACATCCCATTTTGTTTCAAAGCTCTTCATCTCTCTCTCTCCCTTCAGCTGCTCACCCTGTTCCACACCGTGTAGCCACAATGTCACAGAAAGAACCGGTTTAATTCCCATCATCCCTCAGCGTCTCCACAGTTCTCTGTTCAGTTAAGCAGAAAGAAGCATTTAATATATTCATTTTTTTTTTTTTTACTGAGGATGAAGAGAAGCGAGGGATGGTATGTATGAGGAAGGAGTTGAGTTGTGTGAGTTTGTAGATGTGGAAGCAAAGAGGCACAATGGAGGAGCGGAGACGGATAAATTCATTCCCTGACTCGTCTCTCGCTCAATGTCCCTGTTCGTCTTTAAGCTGTTTCAAGGGTGTGTGTGTGTGTGTGTGTGTGTGTGTGTGTTTGTTGTGTGCGTGTAGCTGTCGTGTGTATTTTATCGTTTGTGTTTGTGTACAATACAGGAAGCTACAGGAAACAATTACTGCCATGCTGAGAGTACACCTGGACTGCCTCGTGCTTGCACACACACAAGCTGATCTATAAAAACATCTCGTTACACATGCATGAGCGCACACATACACACACACTGACATGCACACACACACTCTGTTTCTTGCTGTTTGCAGTTTTGCACTTTTATTCTCTTCCATCTTTACTTAATATTTTCTCTCTCTGTGTCTCATCTTTAAACTAACATCTCTCTTCTTCTGTGTTTCTTTTCTTCTTCCCCTCTTTCTTCCGGCTCTCCTTCCTGAAACTCATTTTCCAAACCACCTCTGTCCTCTTTTTCCCTCCTCCCCCTCCTCCTCTTCCTCCTCCTCTTCCTCCTTCTCCTCCTCCTCCTCCTCCTCTCTTCTCGCCATAGAAATATCGTTATCAAGAAGAAGACGGGGCGTCACCAGGCGCCCCGAGACTCCACCACCACCCCTGCCATCATCACCCAATGGGAGTAGCCAGAGAACTGAGGGATGGAGGGACCCTGGAGAGGGAGGGGAGGGATGGAGGCACCCTGGAGAGGGAAGGGAGGGATGGAGGCACCCTGGGGAGGGAAGGGAGGGATGCAGGCACCCTGGGGAGGGAAGGGAGGGATGGAGGCACCCTGGTGAGGGAAGGGAGGGATGGAGGCACCCTGGGGAGAGGGGGGAGGGATGGAAGCACCCTGGGGAGGGGGGGGAGGGATGGAGGAACCCTGGGGAGGGAGGGGAGGCACGGTGGGACCTGGCGGAGAGACGGAGGGGGCCCCGGGACCATGGAGAGAGAGAGAGAGCGATCGCTGGGGAGGGACGGATCTCTCCGACGCCACGCTGACCTGCGGGGGGCGGAGCTGGTGCAGGTGGCGGAGCGGCATCTGTCTCAGATTCAACACGTCCACGGATACGTCACTCACACACACATAACACCTGCTCAGGTAACTGCAGCGTGGACCGCATCGATCTGTCCCCATCACACAGTTCACCTGTATGTCACTCACACACTTCAGCAAAGGGATTATCAGCATGTCTGTCAATCTGAATGTCGACATGACTCCACTGTCTGAGGCCATGTTCTCTGTCTCCTCTGTGAAATCCTTTATTGATGTTCCTGTTTGGACTCAATTGCCGAATCCATCATCCTTGTGGTACATTCATTCATAATTGAGGCTTCAACTGTTTCCATCTTAGTTCTTGGTTCAAATCCCGATTCGACTGGGGCTTGTGTGTGTGGAGTTTGCACGTTCACCCTGTGTCTGTGTGGTTTCCTCTGGATACTTCCTTTCACAGACCAAAGACATATAGATGTGGTTAGGTAAGTTGGAGACTCTAACTTGACCTGAGGTGTGAATGCCTGAATTAATCTCTATGTGTCAAACCCTTGGCTCCAGCGGCCCCTGTGAACCTCATAGAATAAACGGTATAGACAATGGATGGATTAACTCTTAGGCTGTAATGAGTGTTAAAGCAGAAGGCACGGTGATGAAGTGGTTAGCACTGTTGTCTCACAGCAAGAATCTTGGTTCGATTCCCTGTTTGATTGGAGTGCGGAGTTGTTTGTTTTCTCAGGGTGCTCCAGCTTCCTCCGACAGTCCAAAGACTGGGACTGTAGTTAGCTTAAGTGGAGGTTCTACATTGTCTGTAGGTGTGACTGTGTTGTCGACCACATGTCCCACAATCCTCTGATCATTCATTTGATTAAAGAGTATAGAAAGTAAAGGTCGTAGAAACCCCCCCGCCTCTCGTCCAGTATCAGCTGGGATTGGCTCCAGCCCCCTGGCACCACTGAACGAATAAGCTTTTTAGATAATACCATTAAAGCGCCAACCAATTTAAACAACAGCCCAGTTCTCCTGTTTTCAGATAATGTTATCCGATCCCCACCATGAAAATATCCAAGAAATTAAAAAATTTGTAGAAGGTTTTAAATTTATATCTTTCATATGCTGAATAGATTTTGTTGGGATGGATGTAAGAGTTTTGACGCCAGAGACAACGAGTTATATAATATTTAGGCAGAACCAACTCCTTGGTTGAGGTGAGGGAGAGATTGTGGTTTCCATTAAAATTTGATAACACAACTTTTCTCATGTTTTCAAGTCACTGTTGAATTTATGATTGTATTTAACCAAAACCACAGTCTTTCCCTTTTGCCTGCTATGTTCATCAACAAAGTTCTTCAAACAAGTTCAAAATGTAGCTCGGTTGTCAAAACACATCTATTTAGTCAGCAGATTAAGAAAAATTCATAATTTCTAGGAGAAATATTTGATATGTGATATTTCATTTTCGAGTTGCTCTCTTGTTTACAATTGGATCTCTGTGGTTCTCTTTTAACTGAAGGACTCCTCTGTTCTCTGGAATCCTGGGGCTTCCAGCAGTCGGGCTTAACTCAAGCCTTTTATAGTCTCTGAGAAAAGAAAGCTTTTCTCATGTGACGTTTGAAATCAGCTTCTATTTTAGAACCGTCGGTCGAGGTGGCAGCGGCGGCGCCTCCATTTCCCCCAGTTAACCCACAGAGAGAAGTATAAGGGGACGTGTTTCAATACGGCTCCAGATTTAGACTTTTTTACAAAGTACTTGGAAGTCAAAGACACTGGCCTGGTTTTGCCTCGGTGCATGGAGCCTTTCTTTCACCAGGAGAATACTTTTAGCAGAAACTGAGCGTGAAGGGAATCAGTCCAACACTTGCCCCATTTCTTAGTAATGACGCCCATTTCTTCTATCTCTGCCCTGCACCCAGTCAGTGTCTGTCCGGCCAGCTCCCTCTTTGTCTCTCTTTCTTTTTCTCTCTCTCACTACCACACACACACACACACACACACACACAGCGTTGTATCTTGTCATTGTGTTTGATTGAGCTGACACTATCTGCAGATTCACATCAGCCTGCACACGACTCAGACCCACACCTAATTATGCTCCACAATGTGTATGTTATCTTTTGTTGAGGATTTTCTCAGCTTTTTTATTCCCATTTATTGAATTGTAGATTTTAATGAGATCTGTTAAAACACAATTATAGTCTTTTTATTAAGCTGACCCGTAGTCCATTTAAGTTATATAGAAAAATGTAAATTTAAGATGTTTAAATTACTTATAACCTCAGTCACTAAGGGGAACCTGCAGTTATTTCAAGCCATACACGTCTTTATAGAGACTTTAAACAGCTGAGTGAAATTAGAAAATATGATTTCTAATGATGACAATTCATCAACTTCTTTAATTTCCTCTCATTTTCTATATTTCTTGCCTCTATAATCCCTGTTTTCTCTCTCTTATATATCACCTCTAAATTCTGTCATGCCTTATCATCGGTGCAGTTTTATTTGTATAAATCAACTTTTATTTTATCTGTAATAGTTTGTGTGATTGCATATTGGTTGTATATCAGGTAACTGATGTCTGCCTGCAGTCAGAGCTGGGGACTGTGTGTTAGCGGTGTGAAAGTAATTTGTGTGTGTCTGCACTGACTCAGCTGTAAATCACCACAAGTTCAAAGTTTGTCCTCTGATAAAACTTTGGTCAGAAGTTGAAGCAGTTTACTTTGTCAGAGTGATGGAGGAAGTATTAGTGTGTAGCTCCACCTAGTGGCTGGGAACCACTGGTGAAATGTTGTTGATGTAACCGTGTTCACTTCCATGAGAACCAGTCGTTCACTTATTGAAGGACAGAATGACTGATATATGTGTTCTTTACATTATGTTATATTTTCTCTGGAGAGTTTTAGGCTGTAATCCCTATTGGACTCCATCTGAACCCATTCACTAATGCAATTAACAAATTATTATTATTTAGATATTATTGTGAGATTTATTTATACATTTATTAACCTTTAATTATGGCAGGTCCGACCTCC
This sequence comes from Platichthys flesus, assembly GCF_949316205.1. NCBI lineage: Eukaryota > Metazoa > Chordata > Actinopteri > Pleuronectiformes > Pleuronectidae > Platichthys > Platichthys flesus. The sequence goes on along the minus strand of NC_084953.1, from coordinate 4,512,479 downwards.
ATAAATATGTAGCTTTACAAATAACTTACCAATGCAGTTATTTTGATTTGAGGAAAAACTGCAAATTGAACATATCAGTGTGCCGCAGTGTGTAGCGCGTGTGTGTGTGTGTGTATATGTGTGGGTTCATTGTGTATGTGTGTGCGTGCTTGTGTGTGCGTGTTTGTGAGTGTGTGTGTATGTGTGTGTGTGTGTGTGTGTGTGCGTGTGTTGCACCACGTTGAGCTGTTTCTGTACGTTGTAGGTAGAATCTCCTGACGCTCCATATGATGAAGAGGCGTGGCCTCACCCAGAGGGAGAGAGGCTGACCGACGTTGGCGCCCCGCCTTTCTCCTCCCTCTATTCACAAAGCCACCCCCACTACCACCAGGTAAACCCGCCCGTGAGTCCGTCGCATGCCTCCGTCACTCTACCCCTTTGTGATGATGTGATGAACTCACGATGTTGCCCTCAGTAGATTATCGTCTCTGGAGTTCAGGGTTTAGATCAGCATGTTTTTCCTTTCTTCCATTTCTTGTGTTTCGTGACATATTTCTGCAGATCGCCCAAAGATTCTTGAATCTGATTGGCTTCTTGGTTGAAATTTACCAGCGTCGCACCTCAACACCTCACAGAAACATTTTCTGCTTCTCCATGTAGCAGTTTAACAGCAGTAAATTGTTAATAAGACAGAGAGACGTGATAGGAAACTCTTCCTCTGTGCACATGGAGCTAAAGTGCCAGAAGTCTCAGTGGCAGATGGTGAGGAATGAACAACGAAGGAAAAATTACTTCCAGCATTTTGAGAGAAAGAAGACTCAGCTGGAGATGAAGCAGACTTGAGGGAAGGTTTTTATATCCTCTTAAAGAAGAGTCATGCTTCAATACAGGGAAACAATATCATCATGTGTGTCTTGTTTATGGTCATTTTACCTTGTTTATTATTAATAGAGCCATCATAATGATGCCAATATTAGGGAATTACAATACAGATAAATTGGTAAATTTATCAAATTGGTAACAATACATAAACTGTTGTTATCAAACTCTTACAACAAAACGCTTTGGTTTTCTGGACCAGGTTGACTCAGAGCCTCCTCATGCTGTGATCGTAGAAAGGTTGAGTGATTTTGCACTGATTGCATGGTTTGTATAGTTCGCTGGTTCCATCCCTGGAATCTGAAATATCCTCGGGCAAGATGCTGAACCCCAAACTGCCCCTGAAGGCTTTGCTGATGATGCAGATAGAAGTGTGTGTGTGAATGGGTGACTGTGATTTGTACTGGGAGGTGTTTGGAGTATTCATTAAGACTGGAAAAGCACTTTATCAATATGAGTACATGTACAGTCCATTTTTCCTTTTGTAGGTTTGTTTATTGTGCAGCTGACTCCAGTACATGTAGTTACAGTATGTAAACTGCAGGTGGCAGCAGAGGCCAAAACTCATAATGTGTGCTTCCTTCACAAGTCAAGCCCCAATTGGAGTAAATCAATCAGTGTTTGATGGAAATAATGATGATCAGAATAATGTCAAAACAAACAGACGATTATAAAGATAAACAGAGAGCTGATTACGATCAGTACTGACAAACCTTGAAGTATAGTGGAGGGTAAGAACATCCCATAGTGTGGGAGTGAAGCTGAATCCTGCTCATATAACATTCAAAGAAAAAAAACTCTGATATACAAACAGATAAACTCCACTCTGAGACGTTGGAAGCTCTTAGTCATCAAGTTAATGTAGATAATTAGGAAGAAGCAGGAAAAGACGGATCGAGCCGTGGAGTGACAAGAGACAGGATTAAGAGAGAATTACAGGCAGAGACAGACTCAGAGACAGAGCACAGATTTGCTCCTGGTTGTTAATCAGCCCGTCAGTCGGCCAGGTCGCTCCTCCCGAGTGAGTCTCTCCTCCCTCCTGCTGATACGCTAATTGAAATGAAGGAGTCGGGATAAGACCCGGGGCCGGGCAGACGAAACAACGAGCTGAAACTTGCCGCGATGTGGAAGTGGAAAAAAAACCCCGGCACAGCTGGATGATAATTCATCGGCAGGGAGCTCGTTTCACATTACACATGAATTGATCCATTGTCTTCACGTCAGGCTGAACAGTGTCTGTCCCTCTCTAAACACGACCTCACAGGATAAACACCTCTTTTGGCCGGTTTCTCATTGTGCTTGACCAGGTGCTTTGCTTGCCTTGTGGTGCTTCATGTCTATTAAGCTTTTACAAAGGACGCCTGACAGCTCTTCAGAAATACTCCTTACCAGAATCACAGAGGGATCTAATGGAAGGACTGGGTGAGGGCCAACAGGGTTAGGAATCACTACCTCGATATGGATCTGCTTGGAGGTCGGTTTACAGCCCGTACAGCTGCAGCAGCTTCCCTTTACAACAACACAAACCTGATATCACAATGTTGTTCACAGTCAGGTTGAATCAAAGTTGAGCTGAGCAGTGTGATACGGCAGCAGAGGAACAAATCTTTCAGTCCTGGTTGTCCACAAGAAGAGGGCTTTGTGTTGATACTGATACAGCAGCGTTTAAAGGGACTGGCCAAGGCCCTCATTCTAGTCTTCAACCAAACCTCTCACATCACAGACCTTATGGCAGAAAGTAGGTGACAGTGGGCTTTAACAGGGGGTTTCAGACCAGAGTGTGGTTGCAGTTTCCTGTTAAACAGATCATTTCTCACTATATGGTTATGCATTATTCCCGTAAAGAAAGGCCCCATGGCTCAACCTAGTTTGATGGAAATAGGTTTTTACATCATCTCTTTTTAACAAATAAACCAACCAACAAACACATGGGTGAAAACATAACCTCCGTGATGGTTACACGTACAATATCTGCTAAAGCAATAGTAATCAAACCTCTGATAAATGAGGCCAAATACACATGCCTCCATTGTTACTAGGTTACTGTGCCAACAAGGGGGTCACACTGTCTAGGTCTGGTTAAGCTGGGACCCAAAATAGGTTGTGGGTCAGTGTGTGGATGGCCCACAGCCAGCAGGTGTTTAAAAAAACAACACAACACACAGCATTTGCGTGCAAGACAATCTATTAGCCTGGCTTATACCTGTAGAGGAGGGAAGGGCAAGCTTGGCTCTCTCAGCAGTCCGACATTAAACATGCATGATGTGTGCGTTTATTTAATTGGTCCTAAAATATTAATAAAGCTGGCATTCACTGGCTGACATTTGACTTGAGAGAGAGAGTGGGAGAGAGAGAAGGGAAGAGTGAAAGAGAGAGCGGCACATGACGGATCGTGACACTTCCAGCGTGTCACTTAAATTTCTGCTGTGTCAGCTGCCGTGCCCGTGGCGGCTGTGGAGGGTGAATGACAGATGCTAATGACGTGGCTCCAGTTGTAATTCACGCTCGCTGTGATGACGGCTTTCTACCGGCGTGTTCGCACTGTGAGCGGCGTGATGGATGTGATGTCTGCTCTGAGCCATTGTGGCGATTTCAAAAGGCTCCGGTTGCATCCGTGTAGTTTCTGCAGCCACATGGACGTCCCCCAGTTTGTGTGTCCATGAGACAGATGAGACAACAGCTTCCACCTGGTGGCTGGCTGATGTAAACAGGTCGTAAAACCCTGCCACCTCCATGTTAGTGGATGGGACATACAGTCTACATGCACGTTAAAAGCAGCTCAAAGATCAAAGTGCTCTTTTTTCTGGGATTTTTGTTAAGATATTTGTTATAGAGACGACAGCTGAGGCTAACTCATGATTGGTTGGTTGAAAAACACAAGATGTCAGTGTTAGGGGATATTTTGCTTACATTTCTGGATAGTGGGAAGAAGTGGAGACACGTCGTCCACCTTTATTTACAGTCTTTACTTTTAGAAAGTTACATTTTTCCAGTATCCACTTATTACTATCAACAGCTTTTTTCACTAAGTCCTTTTTCACTTTCCAGGTTTAAATGACCATAAATTCATGATTCCTATTTCCTTGTAATTTGATACTGAATTTCAACATTTTATTCCCTGTATTATTTTATTCCTTGATCCTACTTAAAAGTGTTGAATCTGTTTAAAGCACTTTGTAACCGTGTGTTTAAAAAGTCTTTACAGATCAAGTTTATTAGCATATCCTTATTCTTTATATCTGTAGCCTTTTGGAGAGGACTGGCAGCTTGACCTGTCCCAATAATATCTTCAGACTGCTTTAAGTGATCATCACAGCCTCTTGTACAGTAGGTGATTCATGGTGAGGGAGACGGGGGGGGGGGGGTGATTAAGATGCATTTATTAGTCCCAAACACATGCACAGACATGCAAAGGCACACTCATGCAGGTAGGGAAATGTAATCTCTGCTTTTGACCCATCTGGTGCAGGACACACAGAGCAGTGAGCGCCCATGTACGGCGCTCGGGGAGCAGATGTTGGGGGTGTAAGGTGCCTTGCTCAGGGGCACTAGACAGGGTAGGGAGACTCTTGGATTTTTGGGCAGATCAATCCAGGTTCGTCTTTTGTTGTCTCTCCGTGGAGTCGAACCAGAGACCTTCTCTGCCCATAGTCCAAGTTTCTGCCACTAGACCACCACCTCTCGATTACCAGGTCCCTTCGTATTATCTTTAATGTAAAAATAATATATATACCATAAGAAATAGACGTGACATGCACTCAGATCTTGAGGAATAAAAACACAGCCGGTGTTTCAGGTGTATTTCAGGAGTTGGAAAGCTGTTGCCATAGAGACGCAGACAGAGGCTGTGACAGGGGTCGTGCTCCACCTGTGGCTCCTCCCCCTCCTCCTCCGGGAGGCTGCGTTAGCTCCCAGGGCTAACTGGCCTCAGACGATGGGGGAAACAGCAGAGTGGGCTTGTTACCAGTCTGAGTTATGAAGCTGTAACTTCAAGCCTGGCTTCTGAATAACTTCTCCTGCTTGTGGCATCAGGCCTTCCAGTGAATTCACAGAAGTCTCGAGGCCTCGATGTCGTGCTGCGAAGACTCTCCTGTCTTTTTGTTTTATCTCAGCCGATGCCCAGCAACAGCCTGTTGTTTTTTCCATTCTCTAGTCATGCTCTGAGCGTGTATGTGGTATTGCCTGCTTGTGTGTATGTGTGTGTGTGTGTGTGTGTGTGTGTGTGTGTGTGTGTGTGTGTGTGTGTGCGTGCATGAGAGAGAGAGTGTGTGGGAGAGCTGGGTGCTGCAGTGTCTGAAGGCTGCCCCAGGAGAAGATCTTTTTACCACTCACACACAAACACACACACACGTGCACACACACACACAAACACACACACGCACACACACACACACACACACACACACACACACACCATCAACTACTGCATGCATGTTCTTTGAGACGTACATGTTGGGAACATACCTGTTGTGTGTTACTGTGTGAAACTGGCGGAGGCACCTCTCTAGTTTCACTCTTACTACTCTCTCTTTCTCACACACACAAACACACATACACAGATGCACACACAAGCAAACGCATGCACACACACAAACATGCTTATCATATAATTTGTTTTCTTTTTGACTTTTACAACATGCGACAGATATTATTGCACATGTTTGCGCTTGCATGCATGTTGAGGGTGTGTGTCTGTGTACGTGTGTATTCAGAGTAGTGCATGACTCTGTCATATAATTGGCCAGCTGCAAAGCAGGGGTGTGGCCAATGATATTTGACAGTGAGAGAGACAGAGAGAGGGAGAGAGAGAGGCGTCGGGTTGCAGCTCCAACAAAAGAGAGATATAGTGAGAGAGAGAGAGAGCGAGAGAGAGAGAGAGAGAGAGAGAGAGAGAGAGAGAGAGAGACAGAAGGTGGGTGGGGGGTAGGTAGAAAAAGGAGAGGGAGGAAAAAGAGAGACTGAATAATGTACTGAGTGAGAGACTTGGAGCGGTATCGCAGATGTAGGAGGAGGAGGAACAGAAGAGTTGCTGAAAGATTCTTCCAGGCATCCACCTCCCTCAGCTGATCTCCCCCTCGCCTGCATCCCTTCACCTTCCTGCTTTCATCCGTCCAGCCACCCATCCCTCCCTCCCTCCCTCCTTCCTTCCATTTTTAATGGGAGCGCCCACAGTGACAGGGGGCAGATTGACTGGTCATCTCCTTGGACTCAGAGAGAAAGAGGGAGGGTAGGAAGAGGAAGACAGAGAGAAGGAGTGAACTCTTTTAAATAATCAATCCTCACATCCTGCCGTTGCCTGGCCCACGCTCCCACTCACTCTGCCTCTGCCGTGAAGAGAGGAGAGGAAGCAGTTGCAGAGAGGAGATTTTGGACTTCCAGAGATGGGGAGGCTGGAGATTTATCCTGGTTAGAGAGGAGATGGGATGATGGACAGATGGATGGAGAACACCGAGATTCAGGAAGATGGATTGACGGGCGGACGGACGTGCAAAGACCCTGACAGACAAACTGACGCTCCAACTCTAAATACGACTCTGTCTACCTGCCGAGCACTTTTCATCTCCTCCTCCTCTTCTTCCTCCTCCTCCTCATCTCTTGATCTGACAGCTGCTCTCCCATTCTTCAGGGAGCCGGAGAAGAAAGAATAAACTGAAAAGGAAGAGATATTATTAATTATTTTTATTGAAAGGGAACCAAATGAGAAGAAGATGAAAAACCACAACAGTGGCAGCGTAATCTTCAGTTGAGAGTGGTGACAGGAAGGGAGAGGAAGAGTTGGACTGAGTGTTTCACAGCAACACCAAAACAGAGCTCGAGAGGCAGAAGGAGAGAGGGAAGCGACGGAGGAGAGGAGCCGGAGATGAAGCAGCGGAGGAGCTACATCATGAACCCCGTCGTGCCCGTGTGAGGGAGGAGCCGCCCGCGGAGAGACCATGAACTATATTTTCGGAAACAACACCCTGGTCCCCCGCAGTGCGAGGGCGGGCGGCGGGTCCGGGGGTCAGGGGTCAGGGCTGGGAGTGAAGCAGAAGATAGGGCCCAAGCGATGCTCCTCGGAGGAGCTGGCGCATCCCCACACCTCCTCACCCTCCACCTCCTCACCCGCCTCCTCCTCCCCCTCCTCGTCCTCCTCTCGCTGGCAGCAGCTCCTCATGTTCTTCTCGAGGAGGAGTGCCTTCACTGACTGTATCAATGCTAGCCAGGTAACACGCACACACGTCACAGGCTGTGTGTGTGTGTGTGTGTGTGTCTGTGTGTGTCTGTGTGTGTGTCTGTGTTCTTTATGCTTGAGGGGTGGTAGGGGATCATGGTGGGAAGCATGTAACTTAACCAGGGTTTTTGTTGTGTGTGAGAGTGTGTGTGTGTGTGTGTGTGTGTGTGTGTGTGTGTGTGTGTGAGTGTGTGTGTGTGTGTGTGTGTGTGTGTGTGTGTGTGTGTGTGTGTGTGTGTGTGTGTGTGTGTGTGTGTGTGTGCGTGGTTACATTACCTTCGCCCCAAACGCTCTCTAGTTTCAGTTTCTCAGGAGGAACAGGGAGGCAGTCGGGGGCGGCAGGCAGGTCTTAAATTGAAGTCGAAGCCGCTCGGGTTGTGTGTCAGATTTTGGATAATGTTGTCATGGAAATGGTCTTTGCACGGCACGGTGTGTGAGAACCACAGAGCCGGTGCGTTGCCATGGTAAAAAACATAATTTGGCTGAGCGCTCGGGTCACAGCCGCTGCACAGTCACACACGGTGAAATCAAGATCTTGGATGTTGAGAGGAAAAGGTGTGTGAGTCACCGTCACCACATGGTTGTGTTGTTCTGTCATTACAGTGCGTTACGACACAGTGAGATCCAGGAATCTGTATGTGAGACGTGGATTCAGAACTTCAATAAATAACATGTGAGTTGAGGCTGTGAAGGACTTGGGCTGGGTTTAGGAATCTGTGATGAGGAGTTAGCATGTAGCCTGTGCACGTAGCAGCTGATGTAGCCACATCCCAGCTGTCAGGTGCCTCCAGCACTTAATTTATCTGTGCAATTTGGATTTGTCACTTTATCTACTGTCTTTCTGTCTCGGAACCTACCTACACACATTTATGTATATTTGAAATATAGTTTTGTATTTTTTATCCTATTTTCAGTGTGTTTTCTAAAGTTTTCCCTGTTGATTCAGTATCTTCGTACGACTGCTCAGTTGCTCATTTATAACAACATTAAATGTGATGTTAAGGAAGTCCCGGCTCCTTCTCCATATATCGACAACGTTATTTCCCCTGATGTAAACAAAGGGATCGTACAAGAGTCTCCCATTCTGCAGTACCACAGGTCAAATAGAAACTACAGACTCTAATATCCGTTATAGCATCTGCGCAGTAATTCTATATCGCAGACTAATGAATACACATTATGTTTCTGTGAGAATATAAATGAAGTATGATTTAAATAATATGCCTTGTGCTGAAGGGCTGCTATGACTTAAACATGCTGCTAAACCATAGTTTAGAACCTACGATGCAGCAATCTGCTGTGGGGCAGCTGTAGATATCAAGTACTGCATAAATCCACCTTGAAACCAGCATCCTGAGACATGTACAGAGACGGGTGCAAACAAACCAACTAACAAACAGAGGACAGGGTTGTATAACGATTATCAGAAGCTAAAACATTGTGGAACTTTGTACTGGCAGCAAAACCACTCAGCAGATAATCACCACTCGCTGTTGTTGTCCTTATATGATCAATTTTAATATATTATTTAGATTGCTGTTGGCATTGACAGTTAATCAAGTGGAAGAGAACGGTCACAGGATGTGTTACAGGCTTTCACAATTAAATAAATCCTTGAGGCAGTCTAGGTTTGAATATATAAGCTGATTTAAAAATTGTAGAATACTGCACGGTCATTAACTTCTGATTACCCCAGAAACATGCTTTAGTTCTCACCAGCTCTGTGTTTCCTCATTTTAATTCTAAATACATAGGAAGCACAGGTGTGAACCAGTAAGCATCATCAAAGCAGCAGTCTGCATTAACTACTAAAGCAGTTCAGCCGCCCACTAAGGAGCCACTGGGACCGGACTGGTATTTACATGAAGAGCATTTTAACATGGCCTCGCTCTGATGTTGACAGATGATGGAGCCATTCGTCTGCAGTAAACGGCTTAAAGTTGTCTTAAGCCCCCGAACAACACTCGTCTCTTTACCACCACTTTCTTAATTTTTTAAAAAACGCTGCCCCGTTAATTACATTATGCAAATTACAGGAATGCATCAAAGTCCTCCCCCCCCCCGCCCCCCCTCCTCTATCTGTTCTCATTCCTAAATCCAAAGCTCCTCTTCCAATCCGAAAACCAAGCGCTCCGTTAAGTACACATGAGCAATCTTCAAAACATCATCAATTTGTTTCATGCAAAGTCTTTGAATTTTTTTGTTAATATTAAATATGCGTGTTTGTTGCTCTCTGAGAAGAATTGGGCCTAAACTTTGGGCCCATTTGGAAATTTCTGCTTTTGTAAGGCTGTTGTTTGTGTCTCACCCGAACTCCACCTGCTGATACGGACTTCTTCCCAAAAACATTTAGAATCAATCCTGTAATTACACTATTATGGAAAGCATATTGTAGAACATAATTGTACAGTAAAGAGCAGGTCATTTGTTCTTTTGACATTTTCACTGCTCTGTTTATGAGATAGTTTAACACTTAAGTTTCAGGGATCAATATTCATGCGTCACGGCCACTGTTGTGTTCCTGTTTTGTGCAAATGATCACGCACTTTTTGCACTGCAGATGACAAATGCAGTAATGTCTCTGTTGGATTCAAACCTGCATTATTGATCTGAATGGATGGGGCGCCACTCACATCGCTCAGCCCTGCAGCACTTATACGGCCGTCTGCAGATTTACAGCATTGCCCATGGAAAAAAGTTGACTCCCGACCCCCCCGCCCCTTTGCAGTAATCATACTGGCCAGTGTTTTCCCAAGGTGTTGCCATTTTCCTGTCTAAGGCACTTACTGCATGACTGATAGGCCATTACACAAAACACATATACACACAAACACACACACAGCTATTGGCTCTGTTGATGAAAGCTGGAAAAGCTATTTTTTAACTTTGCTGATTCGAGCCTTGTTGCACAAATCAAAAATTACAACGTTACACATTTCAGACTAGGTGTGTTTGTGTGTGTGTGTGTGTGTCTCTCTTATGTGTAAACCTGACCACACATGAACCCACAAAAAGAGAAACGCTCACATGCAGACACACACACATGCAAATGCAATGATTACTTTCTAAATCAAAGCATTTCCTCTTCCAGTGTTATGATAACCGTGACATTTAGAAATCTGAGTCCACACGTTGCACTTATCTCACTGCACCGTGTTTTATTGCAGCGTCTCTTCCCCGCGGACAGTAATGGTATCGATGTTGACCCCACCAGTCAATCTGTCTGTTTCAGCGGCTTCACTGTTGACTCCAGGTTTTCTTTAGATATTGATATTGTGAAGCAGCAGCCAACTGCTCTTTGATTTTATCCTTTTGAAGAGATCTTGTACCGTCACTTGCAAATTGCAGAATTGATGGCACCCTAACACGTGTGCAGGTTTTCAATCCTGCTTCTTATGGCTTCACCTGAGTTCATAAATCTCTGGTCTCAAATGATTTAAGGTTCTTTCATGCTGCCTATATTTACGTTACGAGTTTCAAACGTCCATGCATCCTTTACAATGCAATGGTTGTAGAGTTGGCAGAGTTGATGACAACAACAAACATGGCACCGGTTGAGGATGTTGTGATTGTGTTGCTCCTAATAAAGACGACAGACGGTATCCAATGTCCAATCTCCCAACTCGGCAAGTAGACTATACACTTAGGCAGGTTTTTTATGTAAACAACTACGCTCACATTCCTCCCAGTCGTCTAAAGGAATGCGTGGACAGTATATGTCTGGCCTAGCCCCCCCCCATCTCTCCCCTATAGCCCCCACACTGTCTGTGTGTATTATTGATGAGTGGTAAAGCAGAGGTTTGATCGTCCTCCAGAAAGAGCCCTAAAAGCCTTAAAGAGGTGTTTAGTGGTCACAGGAAATGGAGGTAGAGAAGGACGGACAGAGCTGGAGAGAAGGGGGGGGGGGTAGATGAAGAGAGATACAGTGAAGGGGAGATTTCGTGATTGATTAGGACTGTGGGAGATATATGATAGTCTATTAGCTAAAAGAATGCAACGTGAGTACGTCGTGCTCGTCACTCTGTTGGATAGTCCATCAACATAAAGATCAGCTGACAGAATACTGGTTAACGAGTCAGTTTACTGGTTTGATCATTAAGGTAAACAACCGTAATCCAGCAGCTGTTTGGGAAGAGAAAGTGTCAGTGAGACACTGAGTAACTGGGATCAGTATTTCAACCTCTGTTTTAGATAGATATATTCTAAAGGTCAAAGCAATTGTTTTCATTGATCTTATTTAATATTCTACATTATATTATTCCATTTTTAAAGTGTTATTCATAAAAAATATGACAATTGCTGTTCATGATGGACTGTTAAAGGTACGACATGAAAGTAAACCCTTTGTTTTTCTGTATTTTTTCAGACATCACCAATTCTGCTCCCAACTAGGCCCAGTGTTACATTTCCCTCAGAACGACGGTGGCCCAGGGGTGACACTCACAAAGAAAAACAATAAATCACAAACATACATCATTAAATGCAACAACAAATAATCATATCCCTTTTTATTTTCCTAGTTGCCTCTGGGATGCACTTCAGGTGCCGTAGAGTCAACCCATGTGGATTAGAGCACAGTTTGGTATTATCAAAATTTAGATTTGGCTAGAATGAGGTCTGGAGATGTAGTTTATGCAGATATTGGTCTTTTTAAAAATGGAAATTGTGTGTGAGACACACTATCAACACACAACAGATAAACTGCAGAGTGCAGAGTAGAAAACCTACTCTCCCCTCCATTTATCCTCCTGCCGCCCAAGGAAAGTTTCCACTTTCCCCGTTTCTCATGGGATACCATTGTTTGTGTGTGTGTTTGTGTTTGTGCGTAGGATCCTCTGGTTTTCTATGTCCTTCTTCATCCCTGTCTTTTACAGTTTGAATATAATTGCTGCAGAATGAGCAGCAAACTCTGGTGCATTTCTCTGAAAGCATCAACTGGGTCCTTCTGGAACTTTACATCTCAGCATAGCTTCTATAGATCATCTGTTGCCGAGTGGGCAGTATGGAATACACCAAAGTATAAAGTTGTATTTTTGGTGTCTTCACACCATAACTGTGAATTTTCACCACCTCCCACGGTCTCTGCTCCCTCTCTCCGAAACTTTACTTCATCGCCGCATAGAAATGAAGAAGAGCAGGAGGCGGAGGAAGGGAGGCAGCATTTGCTTGAGCTGTAGTTTTTATTTTTCAAAAACACAATAATTGACGACTCATAGGAAGATGCAAAGTTGCCTTATCCAATTTCAGCAATTGTGGAAGATGGTTATTGCAATAGAGTCAACAAGCTTTTCTTTTATAGTCCTTACTCGTTTATCCTTCACAGAACCGTCCCTGTTCCGACACGCTGACGTCATGCTCGTGTCATATGGGAGCAAATATTGGACCAATTTGAGGGTTCAGAGCGATGCCGTGTTCAGACTTGTTCGAGCCCCTGAAGGCACCGGGTCTCTGATCCTGATCAGCTGTTACGCGTCAACACACGTGCCCTCAAACGCAAGAAATTGTCTCAGGTTGTTTATTTTGGCCGATTTCTCTCCACATCGGCCATTTCCACAATGTGCGTTAGCGAATGAGAAGTCCTGCCTGAGATGGTTTCAGCGTTTCAAGTAAAGCTGATGGTGTTGGAGGTGATGTCATCAGTGGGAGGAGCAAATGCATATGTTTACAACCTGGACCGCATTTGTCCATGGCGACCGACTAACATCAGCTGCCGTCATGGTGATGTGTGTTTTTTGTTTGTGAGTAAAGGAAAACTGTTGTGTGCATAGAATTATTAGTGCACTGCATCAGTCGCTCGCACGGATACACACATAGAGACACACACAGAGAGCAGACACACAAGTTCTGCTGCACGCATGAGTTGTGCATTCGGTTTCGCTTGAGAGTATGAGAGGTGTTGCGTCACCTTCTGTGTGTGGGATGAAGCTTGCATATAGACTCTCTCCCACACACACACAGACACACACACAAACACACACTCACACACTCTCTCCTCCCTCTCCAGCCTGTTCTGTGTCTATGCTGATATAATCAACACAGATCAGCTGACTACGAGCAATCACTTAATACGACCACCAGCTAACAAGGCTGAACAGAACATGATGACAGCTCCATCCATCCGTCTGTGATTAGCGTGGATGATTAGACACTTTGAGGCTCGACCTGTTCACTGCAGCTGCATGAGAGCTGGATCACAACGATGGTGATCTCCTTAAAAGAATCAGGTTTTTTGCATATTTAACAGTGACTACGTTTATATGGACAAAAATATTGACCTTATTAACATATTGAAATACTCCACATCTTAATTTGATCATTGTTTATTACATATAGGAACTTATTTAGGCTGAGGTAATCAGAAAATAACGTTGGCATCTCAGTGTCTTACTCAGAATATTGTCTTAGTCAGAATAATATTGGAATATTGGTGTTAATTGTTTGTCAGCAGTATTTCTGGAAAGGCATTGAACCGGTTTGCACCAAACCTGGTGAAGAAACGGAACATGAGCTAGAGAAGAACCCATAAAATGTTGGTGGAGATCCAATCAAGGGCTTTTAGTAAATGACTTACCTAAAAATGCAAAACTTTGATAATTTTCCAATGTTTGGGTTCTGGATGTTGAAGAAAAAAGATCTAATTAGGATTGTTTGGCGGAGGTTTTGTACGGTGAGTGATTGTTTTGCTCCCTCACTGGCCAATCAGTGCATTTCTTGATTAAAGTGAAACAAAGTTTAATTTTTTTCATCTTCTTAAATGTGCAGAATCGAATCGTTAATATCTTCTTGTCGGGATTAAAAAGGACCAAACCGCAGACACAAAGACAGCCTGACGTAGTGAGGTGGCTTTTGATAACTGCATCAGGCTCACAGACCGGTGAGCAGGCAGACAAAAGGTAAAAGGTACACGTGGTGCGAGGCTGAACGTGGAATGAGGTTCAGCTCGGGTGACCGCGGGGCTGATGAGAGCGGGGGGGGGATGGAAACCAGCAGGAAAGACGGAGGACATCAGGTGGTGAGGAGGAGAAGTTGCGCTCATAAGGTCACGACTCAGCGTGACGGGCATTGAGCTACAGCCGTAATAAATCCCAGAAAGCACAGAGGAGTAATGACCTGCACTTTGTAAATAGATGCTGCAGTGTTGGAAGTTGGCCTGGACAGTTTTAAATCACTGCCTTGCTGCAGCTGAGGTGGCCGCTCCTCCATCTCTGCCAGCCGCCGCCTCCGCCTCGGGGAAACAGTTTCCAATTGAGTCATCGCGGAGGAAGACGTCGCTGCTGCCGGACACAGACGACACCTGAGAGGAAGGAGACACAGACAATCATCTGTAACCTACATTGAGACTATAACAGATGATTCCAGGTCAGCAGATTTACTCCACTCTGACTCTTTGACATGCAGCTGGAGTGCAAGCAACGGTTTCACCAGAAAGAGTGAGACACAGATGGTGCCACTGATAGATGGGGAAGAAAACACTAATATCATCTGAGTGTCCTGAATACCAGTTTGGGGGCTTTGATGCCTTAGTGAGAATAAATTGAAGAATATGGGAAAGTTCAGTGAAGCTCGTCTCAGAACCAGAACTGGAGAATCAGTTGTTGTTACTGTTGTCGTGATTCACTTGATTCAACATACAGACAGACATGTTTCTAGAATCATGACATGGATGAACAAGCGTTCGCTTCTGGTTTTCAGATTTGTCAAACTTCTTGTAGATTTTCGGATATCAGTTACCTTTGCAACAGTCAAAGCTTCAAATCATTCAAGTCCTAACCCAAGGAAGTGAACTTGGGGAAGAGGAGGAGGAGGAGGAGGTGGAGGAGGAGTAGGAGGAGGAGGAGGAGGAGGAGGAGGTTCACCTGAGACCTGAGCGATGCTGGTGCTGTTTCCTGCAGCTTTGTTTTGGAAGTGAAATGTTTTCTTCTCACTCTCCAACATCTTGCTCCTGAAGTAAAACCCACTCCCTCCTCTTCTCACCTCTTATTTCTCTCGACAAACATAGAATGGAAATCACTGCATCTTTGATTTAAAAGAAAAATAATCCAAAGTTCAGTTGAGTAAAGGAGCCTCTTTCTATTCCATAACCAACCAGTACTGACTCACTCTGCCATGTTGTGTGTGGCGGCTGGTGCGATGTATGATAATGAAGATCTCAGGCTGTAACCTCACATGTGTGATCAGCAGCCGGATCCATGGAGACCACAGCTCTCAGAACTCCTCAAGTACAATACACCATCACATGATGTCAGGGATCGTTACGCTGTTATACAGGAAGTGAATAGATAGATATATTGAAAATATTCAGTGGATGCTTAATTTTCATGGGTACCAGCCTCTCACACATGAGGATTTGATGATCATTGTTCTCTTATGTGATAACAAACCTAATATTAATGGGTTTTGGGCAGTTGATTACAAAAAACATAAATTTGATTATGTTACCTGTTGCTGTTTATATATTTGACATATTTTTCTAAATTTTCAGACACAAGCATCCATCGATGAAATAAGCAATGAATCTATAAATCAATTAATGAATAAAAAAACAGTCTGATTAATCAATATTGAAATGATCATTAGTTTTGGCTCTGGTTCAGTTTGGATAGGACAAACCAGTTTGTGTTTCTATTTTGGGGCTGATGCCAGTGAGCTACTGGCTTGAGATATTTCTGCTTAGTGGGTATTTATTAATCTGAAGGTCTGAACAACAAACACAAGCGTTTTCAGTACGATCCTGTTTTCCTTTCACTGCAAACAGCATCATGATGGCGTGAACATTTACTAAACATTATTCAGACATTAGAAAATAACTTCCCTGCGGTGTTTAACATATTCAGAGTGAATTTGAAACCAACCAATCAGGTGCAGCCCAACAACAGACGCTTTAATGTTCTGGTTAACAGCTTGAACTGCATGCAGCATATTTTCCACTTGCTCCCGGCTATTGTGCATAATTATGTGACATTTTTCTGTGTAAAAGCTCACACTGGATTTAGCTACACAACTGCTGCATGCTCTTGTTCCTACCACAGTATTCTATGTGAGAGTCAGCTTTGATCCGATGTGTAGTGCTGCTGTATCTTTGTTTGATCAGAAATCTGCAAGAAACAACTCAGTGGTGACGAAGGTCCTGTTGAAAAGCTTCGTCATGTTCAGTCTGTGCAGCTCTGTCTCCACCAGTGCTCCATCTGTCTGTGGACGCTGACCCCCCCTGCTGGTGTCAGTTAATACCACATGTCTCGCTGCAGAAGGTGGAGCTGGAAAATCCTTATAATTCCTTTTTTTATTGAGCAGGTCTTTCTAGTAAATGTCTTGTTACATGTGTGCATTTCCTTTTGTAAATGAGATTCTCCTGAATTCTTCTGGGCATCTTCCGACATCAGTTTTTACATTAAAATGCTGAGAAGAAATCATTATGATGCATTAAGAGAAGTGGGAATGGCTTTTTTTGTTTTTATTTAGTTCTCCAAACCTGCAAACACACTCACTCTGAGTCAGACTGTCCGGTCACGATTAATTCATGGAGCAGACTGAGCACGTTCACTCAATGATAATTTGTGTATGAATTACACTAATTGAGATGAGAAACGTCCGACGCTCGATTAATGGTGTTCATTTCCTTGATTTTTTTGCATTTCAGTGAAGTCGGCCCGACACAGAATGAGGATTCAGCTAAACAAACAATTATCGGCGAATTAATATAAATCATGTGTTTTATAATGTGTTGTTCAATCATTTTTAGAGTCGTGTCAAAGGAAATGGAGGTAGAAGATAATCAGGGCTGGATATATATGCTGAGTCAGAAGTTTCACACGTCAGGAAGTTTGAGTGGAATGCAGTTTGTCAGTGGTGGACAGATAGTAAACGCACCAAGCATGAGATATTAGTTGACATGATTTCGCGGAATGAAAGTTCTGGGATTTTAAACTACAAGTCCTCAGCCCAACCCCCCCCCCCCCCCCTCCAGGGAAGCTCTGTTTATTTGAGATGCCTCATCATCATCATTTCTCTCTCTTGTCTTGAAACCACTCATCACCGCTCGTCCCTGCATTTTCATTTCTCAGCAGCTACCCCCCCCCCCCCCCCCCACACACATTGACACACACACACATACACACACACACACCCTGGCTCTACCCCACCCTCCAGCACTGTGTTATTGCTGGCTTCATTTTGCGCTGCGATGCTAACCGCCTATTCTCCTTGCTCATCCTCTCTTCACTCAGCCTGCAGCTGTAGCAGCACTTTACACGGGGAACACACACGCACACACACACACACACACACACACACTGGGCGGCTGCTACAGGCTTTCTGTCCAGATCCCTCTTTAAGTCTTTGTGCTCTCCACATGGGAGCTGCTTTTTAATGTGGCTCGTCCCTCCACCTCTGTCACTCTCTCTCTGTCTCTCTCCCTCTCTCTCTCTCTCTCTCTCTCTCCCCCTCTCTCTCTCTCTCTCTCTCTGTGTCTCTCTGTCTCTCTCTATCTCTATCTCTATCTCTCTCGCTCTCTCTCATCAGTCTGGTTTGAGGCAAGTTGTGGTTTTTATTAGCTGCCATTATAGAGACATGGACCTTATAGTCATAACCATATAGGTGTGTGTGTGTGTGTGTGTGTGTGTGTGTGTGTGTGTGTGTGTGTGTGTGCGTGTGTGTGTCTGTGTAATACCAGCTGTAATTAGCCAGAAGCTGAAACTCATCTTATATAAAATAATCCTGGATATTATGTAGTTGTGCAAGACATATCTGTGTTTTTTTTATACATCTAATTAAATGCAAATGTGAATAATGAATGAGTAATGCAAATACCATTGACTGAACTGCAACACAATACTGCAGATCAACCACCAAAGTCATTGATTTATGATTAAGGTTATTTGATGATTGAGTTGATTCAGTTTGAGATGTTTAAAAGTATAAAATAAGTTATTGTCATACATTAATTAAAATATACTTCTTAGTATCACAACAAACAAATGATGACAACTCTGGATTACTCAAATTATTGAACTTTGACTAAGAGAAAATAATAATATCTTTATTTCAGGAGTAGATTCATTTCAGGCAACTTAACTGCAGTGTTGTGTCACTGTTTGTACGGATTAACTATAAAGTGTATGCTTCAGGATGCACACAAACACACACACAGACACACACAGTCTCACAAGGAAGTAGGCCAACACATAGAGACACCCACACACACAGAATCACAGCAGGCATTTTATAGACTGTATTTCAGCTGACCTGGCCTGCGATGCTTTAAAAGAACAAGACAAAGGTTGATGGAAGGGGACTCGCCTCCACCAATCACAGCTCTCCATAATTCGTACACACACACACACACATACACACACACACACACACACACACACATACACACACCACTGAGCTCTGAGCACTGTATCACTGTCCCCTGGTTGCCTATCGATTAGTCATGCCTGGCTGCTGTCATGTGCAGGAGTCCAGGGAAGTCCCTAATTGGTCAGTCCGGGAAAGAGAGAGACAGGGAGGGAAAGAGAGAGAGTGGGACAGGGAGAGAGAGAGTGAGTGAGAGGGGGAGGCAGCATAGAAAGATGAGAGAGGCGGAGGAAGACAATTGTCCACGGTGATCTGTCCTAATAGAAAATAAGCGGAAAGATTAAACAAGACGATGACGGAAGAAAGACAAAGAAAAGCAAACTTAACCGTGACTTTGACGTCCTCTGATTCTTTGACGGGAGAAAACTGGGACAGAGCGACCAACACTTCAGCTTCTAAGCCACACTGCACGACAGCATCAGTGGACTTTACGAGTTACTCCGGGAGACTGACCTCTGGATTGGAGCATAATCGCGGAATGGGAATCTTCCTCTGGAGTGTGTGAACTGACCGGCGTCCTCAGAAACAGAGCAGTCCAGACTCAAAGGAGGATCAACCTGTCCAAGTCGTCCTTCTACTTTCTCTTGGTCCCAAACCTTGACTGAGTTGATGAGAGGGTCCATGTGCTCCTAATGGGAGAAAACTGTGAAGAGGAGTTTTAAGAATTGCACTAAAGGAGGATGCTTTGCTTTTCCAGACTAGCGAATGCCCTAATCCATATGGAGATGAAATTGAAACACTGCCAGAAAGGAGGGATTGTATTTTAAATTCCTGATTGTGCGGTGATCTTAACGCGCTGATATCTGGCAAAGAGAGGGCGAGCACCATCTTTGTCCTGGACACAAGAGCATCTGCGGTTCTGGAGAGGCATGACCTACATTATTCGGACACAAGTGATTCAGAGGAGCTTCTCGCTTTTGTCATCCTTGTAAAGGAGACTATGTGGTGAGAGCACGATAGAAAGATAAAGAAGACAGGAAGGTTTGCGGTGTGAATCTTTTTAAATCTCTGTAGCCATGACTACTTATTTCCACAGCCATGAGTTCTGCTGTAGCCCCAAGAAGCACAGCGGCGGCTCCGGCAAAGGCAAATCTGGCAAAGGAAAGGGCAAATCGGGCAAGAGTGCTTCGCATTCGAAGCAAAACCAGAATTTACTGCAAATACACACGCCCAACCACCACCTGCAGCCGTCACCGCTCCACTCACCAAAGCACCATCCCCATTCGCCGAACCACGGTTGCCATTCACCAAAACACCTGCTTCTGTCTCCCTCCCCAAGCTACTACCACATAGCACCAACATCTTCAGGTCACCAACTGGCGCCACCCTCGCCAACGTACCAGCTGGCTCCGCAATCGCCAAATCACCTACTGCACTCGCCAAACCACCACCAGCTTCACCTATCGCAGAGTCATCAGCAGCTGCACCATCACTGTCAGAACCAGCAACAGAACCATAATCCTGCGTCACCCAGTCACCTGCTCCCCTCGCCATCGATGCATCAACTCTACCACCATACACCGCGGCCGGTGCAGCTCCATTCTCCCAGTCACCACTCGTTGTTCCAGCAGTATCAACCGCACCAGCTCTACCCTTCCCCTCTTCCTCACGCCTCCCAATCGCTGTCCATCCACCCTTTTCACTCGCCTCAGCACCCGCTGTGTACGGCACTGGGGGGATACGGCTGGAACACATTGCCAACCAATCTGGCCACCAGGGGCTCACGAGGAAAGTTCCCCAACCTGAGGGACAGCGTGAAGAAGAGTCCGACCAAGAGCAAATGCAAGGGCAAGGCTGGGAGCAGGCCTTGGCCCAATGACACGTATATCTGGACGGCACAATCAATGGGAACTCCCCCACATGTGCCGCTCATACACCTTCCACATATACAGGCCCGAGTGCAGGTAGGTCTGATGGGTTAGAAGATCCTAGTCAAAAACTTTAAAAAGTTGGGAGTTTTGCTCATTATGAGGCAAAAAATAGTTATAATTAAAAAGCCTGTACATTTTGTGCTTATGGGAGATGCAAGTTATTTTTAATAATGTGCTGAGAGAATTCCTCGATCCTCCCCTTTTGTCCAGATGTGCCAAAATTGAATTAGTTTTTTCTCAGTTTATATTCCATGCATCCTTACGCCCAGTTTCATGGAATACAGTTTAAAAGTATTTTATTGAACAAACATACCAACAAAGACAGACAGGGGGTGAAAACGTAACCTCCGCTGTGAGAGTAGTTGTTAACATACAAGTAAATATATCACGTTTTCCTGTCGTCTTCATTTGCTAGAAAACACTGAACATTGCATGAATAGGTGTCTGTGTCCGGTTGTCAACAGAATGTTCTTCTTACGTTTATGCATATTTACAGTTAATTGCACTGTGGAGCAAACAATTGCTCTATTGTTTCTGAGTGATGCTAACTTAAAGCGATCAAGTAGTCGCGATAGAAGCAAGGGCGCTGCGACACCAGTGGGAGGCAGCAATGCATGAAACCCAGTGTGCCCAGTCTGCCAGAAAGAAGAAAGGGAAGAAGAGAAACCATTTTGTCTTATTTACCAATGAAATGCGAAAAGGAAAATTGATAATAGGTTTTTCAAATAGACTTTGAATAACAATATCAGGAAGCATCACTTATTATCTCGTCAAATTGGTTTTATATCCCATTAATGTTCAAAGTGCTGCTGGAATCAATATGTTGTGAGACACATTTGACAACTGGTGACATCAGTGGCCATCAAACACACGATATGACCCTAATTTGCCCTTTTTAGTGAAGCACTGACATCCTGGAGTGTGCTATTGAAATAGAGCTGTCATTGAAATACTGTCTGTGTGTGTGTGTGTGTGTGTGTGTGTGTGTGTGTGTGTGTCTGTGTGTTTGTGTGTGTATGTGATTTGACCCCGTTCAATTCTAAGCGACGCTGAGAGTAATTCTGGGAAATCCAGGAAACTGACCAACAGACCAAGGGGATTGTGAGAAAGTGGGAGGTTTACCAATATAACTCATAGCATTATAAAGTTAGTCACATTTGATTGGACACAGCAGAATGATGATAGTGTGTAAGAGTGGGTATGGTCACTTTCATCTTCCCCGGTGATATAATCCTAAGGGCGGAGTCTTCCATGTGTGACAGGACCTGACTGTTGTATAAACTCCTGTTGGATGTTGTGCTTGTAGTTTTTCTTTTGGCTCAGAGGGAGTAGGTAATAGTCTGGTTAGCGTGATTAGCACGACCGTAGCACGACCTGATTTGATTAGAGTCACACTTCATCTGCTGGTAAATTAGCTAATTGATAATTATATAATGATGATGTAGGTTAGGAGGTTGAACACGGCACCCTGCGATGGGGAATCATTTCAGTGTCTACACACAAACACACACTCGCTCCAACACACAGGTTTGGCACCTCTCTACTTATTACCTCCACCTGGGAGGTTATGTTTTCACCACTGTCCGTTGTTTGCTTGATTACCTTATCATTAATAATTAATTGATAATAACGAAGCATATAAAGGGAATTGATTTTCATGAGTTTTTGCATTCAGGTGTGGATCCAAATAGAAGTTTAGATCTAATGAATTTATATCTGGGGACTTTGACAGGGGTAATGCAGTCTACTGAATGCAATTCTACAGTTTGCTTAAACTTCCATTGACTGTGACCAAAACCTAATTGGCATTATTTACATTTAATTTACTTATTTACTCTTAACCCGGACCTCAGAAAAGATGTTTTATCTTATTAAGACTTCATCTGGTCCCCATGAGGTCTGTTGGTCCTGAGAAGGTCAGTGTTTATGCTGGGCAAGGTTCCAAAGAGACACAATCACACACACACACACACACACACTCCAATACTTTACTGTTTCTTTATCCGTCCCACATACTGTAGCATGACAACTGGCTATAAATCACTTGTTTGTTTCTGTGTCTCTTTGCCTGATGAGACAAACAGGGATAGTCTGGATCTGTTTCTAAGCTGTGCCGAGCTGGACTGAACCAGACCATAATGCCCCAATAACCACACGGCTGGTGGAACAGCATTTATGTAACAACTGACAATCACTCGCGTAGAGGAATAAAACACTGTCTGGATATAGAAGCTGAGTGCGTGTTTGAGTGTGTATTAGTGAGTGCTTGCTTGTTTATATTTGTACACATTTGTACTTCTGGCCTTTCATGTAAAACAGCCACACACACACACACACACACACACACACACACAAACACAAACATGCTGATGTTACATAAGCCTGCAGTCTGACAAGGCATGTCAATGGAATCACTGGCTGACTGACCGACTGGATTTGTTCGCTCTGTGAATGACACACACGCACACACACACACACACACACACAGACTCACACACATAGGTTTAACAGCTGTGTACGCTGCCATTACAATCGTGACGGTGTTAATATCTAACCCTATCCCTTTTCTGGAGAAACCAGAGAAATAAAAAAACCTGAACAAATTCTGCAACAAAGGAAACAACAGAATCACACTGTGCCTGCACGGTGTTTGGCTTCTAAAGCTTTATCTGGTAAACTAAATTTGTGTTGACTAAACATCTGTAGACATATTTCTTCAAGATATCACCTGGTAGTGCAGCCACTTCTCGATTTAGATTTTCTATTTTGGAAGAAAACTAAAAGGGAAATTCATGGATGCTTAATAAAAAGCTCAATTGTACAGTGATCACATTTTTTACCCACCTCCTTTCAAGTGTCTCTTCCTTTCATTCAAATAAACACACACACACACACACACACACACACACACACACACACACACACCAGGATCCTAGCAGCTGCATCTGTCAGGATGTTCTTTTTCTGTCTCCTCAATATCTATCATCTGTTTCCTCCTGTGTGTCTGTTCTCACTTTTCCTTTCATTTCTCTCTTTTGTGTCTGTGCGTTTGTGTATCTCTGTGTTTGTGTGTGTGTGTTCACCCTCTGCTCCTCATCACTGTTGTTGTCGAGCAGACACATCTGACTCCTCCCACCATACCTATAATCCCCTCTGATCCCGCAGGCCCCCCCACCCACTGCCCCACCCCCTTTTCTGCTCCCTTGTGGGATCAAGCGTCCAGGCAGTTTGACTGACAGACAGTTGGACATGTGGTGGAGAGAGAGAGACACATGGACTGAGATAATATATGTGTGTGCGAGAGGGAGAAAGAAGATAAAGGAGTGGAAAGGGGGGTGAGAGAGGTCCAGATTAGTGTTGAGGGATAGATGCTGATGCTGCTGCTCTGCTCTGCTCCGTACTTACGCCGTGAACTCTGGGTGGACTCTGGGTGGACTCTGGGTGGAATGTCCATTCACCTTGTTTCCTAGTTGGTTGAACTCTTTTTTTTTCCAGCTGCAGAAGGAACGTGAAGCTGCAGGTTGCCTCCCCTGGACCGACTCGCGCATTGATGGTTTGTTGATGAGGGCTGCAGATGCTGAGAGGGCAAGTGTTAAATACCATCAGAGGACACAGGGAGGCAGCAGGTGAAAGGATGGAAGGATTACCATAGGGGCTGATATCCTCCTCTTGAAACCACAGGGAGGAAAAAGACAGCTTGTGGCTATTTATGTGATTTAGTGTGAGGTTTGTCATTGACTGTGGTTGTGTGGGAAGAAAGAGGAAAAATGATGTCAGGTAACCCCTGTTAGCAGGAGGAGGAGGAGGAGGAGGAGGAAACAAGGGAAGAGACGGAGAACCACTTGGAGAAAAGTTTGGATTTATTCAAAAAGCATGATGGATCTGGGAAGTCAGTTGAATTCAAGCCCCTGGACGGAACAGACATAGAATTAGGATAAGGTCGTCAGCTATCATGTCCTAATCAGTATTCAGAGTACAACCTGGAACCATAGTGTTGCTGCTGTCATGTAGTACTTTGTGGTGCCGTAGGGAAATGCTGAGTGTACTCGATGGACCGAGCAGTACTTTAAAGTGTGGTTATCAGTGTAGTACATTAGTATAAGGGCTGTGCAGTATGTCATGCGGTGTATACAGTCGCTCCCGGGTGCTAATCTGTAGCAGAGGTTCTCAACATGCCCTATCAAAACATGAGACGAGTAAGTGTGCGTTTGTGTGTGTGGGTGTGTGTGTGTGTGTGTGTACGTCTCTGTTTCCATGATATTAAAATGACTTGTGTTCTGTTCTCTCTTGCAGGCCAACCCTCCTCCGGTGGTGGTCAACGCAGACAGCGTGGACACGCCCCCATACGTGAGTCCCGGCTCTAACATAATGACAAACTAAATTCACACCTCGACTCCAAAGTCAAGTGAAGTTAAATCACACGGATGATTAAATCTCACGGCTGGAGGTGACTTTATGTTTATGGTGCAGCTGAAAATGCAAAATTCATCATATTTACAGCCTGACTGATTTATTGTTTGGTTAATAAAAACCAACATTTATGTTTGAAAACTTTTACTTTACTGAACAAGCAATCTAGAAAATATATACTGTATGTACAAAAGGTTTAATGTCTTTAGTCAAGTTTTATATAGTTGGTCGTATTTTCTTTTTATTTTATAGTTATATATAATGAAGCTTAAGGTTTAAATTTAATATATCGAACTACATTTCTTTGTTATAATCCCACCTAAGGAATCATTGATAACTTTCTGATATTGTTATTGGCATCGGTAAAAAAAATCCATATTAGTTGGGCAATAATCAGAATGATTTGAGATTAAATATCAGAGCAAGTTGAACTAATGCTCTTTGTGGAGAAGACCTTCGCTGTATGGTTTTATTTTTGTAGGTAATCACCAAAAAAGACTGTGAAAATAATTAATTTTCATTTATTCAGCAAAAATGTTGAACGTTTGTTGCTTTTATTTCAAATCGGAAAAATGTATAAATTATCTTTGGGTTTTTAGGCTGATGACAAACACAAGGTAATAGTAACACTCAGCAATTTTCCAGCATTCTAACGTTTTATAGATGAGGTAATTAATTGATGAAAGATTAAAATGCTTCCAGATTTATTAATGACAAAAAACGTAAAACAAGCAAACATAAAATGTAGTTAGTTGCAGGTCCAAACATTATTAGAAGAACGTATCCACTGACTGAATATTCATCAATATACTTTTCAGTGTCTTTAAATCATTTTACTGACAATCCTTTTATCTGTAATCTCATCCCTAGTTTATAAATGTAACTGAACATTTTTGTGAATATTTACTTCACATATGTTTCGTCATTGTCAGCCATAAAAAAGTTATGTCAAAGGTTATACAACTTGCTAAACTTCTCGGAGCTTCCACTGAAAACGTGCTGTCACATCAATATGTGCACTGGGACGATCGTAACCTCCTGGTTTCAGACTGGAAGCTCAGTCCGGAATTAGATGGAGATGCAGATGTCATCTTTACTGGTTGCCAGCTGCCACAGAGAATCCGTGTGGCTTGTTGTCGTTAGATAAGTTTATTATGTAATTACCACAGAACGAGTCCCTGCTGAACAATAGAGTTTCTCTGGCAGACAACTTTTAGAGCAGATGCTTCCTTTAAGAAACTTTTGTATAAGTTCTTACATAGTATTTTATAACTTTGATATCCTCAAAACTCTAGAATTAATGAACATTTACATTACAGACGATAATTGTACTATATATAAATAATTTTCACAGGAATCTGACATCTGCAGTACTAGTAGACCCTCGAAAGCAACTAAGCTTTGACCAGAATAAACTTAATTTGATTTTAGAAAAACATTTACTACTAACAAATAACGTCAAGTCTACATATATCCCTGAATGAATGTGTGTGTTTGCTGGATACTAGTTGACAGGACATGGTGGCTGATGGGAGATTGTTTGAAATGACAGGAATTCAAATTCTAAACTAATCTGACTGCACAGACACAGATTACAGCCAAGGGGATTACATTGGGCCATTGGGATGCCACTCGACCACTCTGGGTTTTTGTGTGCGTGTGTGTCTGTGTGTGTGTGTGTGTCCGTCTGCAGCTATAGCAGGAAGAACATCATCCCCCAGTTTAAACCTACTGGGACACAGAATATATAATAGTCTGCCCAGATCAGATTTAACTCAGTGCGCTTCTCACTCAGTCAGACAACGTTAGGTTAGTTTATAGAAGGAACCGTCCTGGCCGAGCTCTGTGATTGGCTCGTGCGCAACTCATCAGGGATGATCTTAGCTATGACATCACAGCTACATCATCATTAAGTACGTATTATCAGCTTAATCTGTGGGATTCATGCGTCATTCATAAATATTATTTAAAAAAACACTAAATTCACTTTTCTTTCAGACGTATAATGATTTATTCGATTATGAGATAAATCAGCTGACATGTTATGTTAGAATAATGAAGGCTGACATCGACTGGTACTGAATACCAGCACTTCAAGGTCAATCTTTATAAACGGTCAGTGTCTGAAACCATAAAAATGGCCTCTGAGTTTAAAAATAGTATCAAAATTGGTACTCAATCAATTTTCTTTTGTTCAATTTCATTTATTCATATCCACAGCCTGAAGTTTCTCATTCTCTCGTCTTCTTTCTCCTCCTCCTCCTCTCTAACAGGTCAATGGAACAGAAGCAGACTATGAGTACGAGGAAATCACGCTGGAGCGGGTAAATACTGACACTGACAACACAACAACAACAACAACAACAAGCGTGTCATCACACCAACACTCTAAAAGTCACCTCAGTCACGTCAGTGCCTCGGTGACGGAACCTCCAGCTGTTCAGTCTGACCTCCATCCTCCCTCAACTCTCCTCCATAATCACATTTCAAAAATCATCATCAGTGCTGCAGGGGCAGAAATGTGCCTGCCTGTCTTTAAACAGGGAATCATAGGAATGTATATATTCTTGCAGTATATTTGCTTTACACTGCAGTATTTAGAAATTTCACAATTAAACCCAAATTCTGTTGGAATAAATGTTTTTAAAGCGACAATAAGCATTTTGTTATTGATCGTCCTCACCTCCTGTGAGCTTAAAAATAAAGTAGGCGTTTTGACTGGGTCTGATTCTGTTTCCAAATTTAAAGTTATTCAAATTAGGTAAAATATATGTTATGATATGTTAATGTATTTAAGTACAAACATTTAAGTTAGGGTTTGATGGAGTACAGCGGTGAAAATTCAATAAATATGTTTTTTTCTATGTTTGTATTAAATAGAGGAAAATGATACTAATAGATCAGCCAATTTATACATTTGTCAATTTGGCAATGATTTCTAAAATGTTGTTTTTAAACCTCTATGACAAATAAATGTAATTGAGGCTTGAATTTTACAGTTCAACCGTAAACTTCATTTTTAATATCTATAAATTCAAAACAAATAAACCAAATATGTTGAACTTTAACTTGAGAATATATTCAACTTAAAATGTAAACATAAATGTTCTAAAATAAAAACATATCTCATCTGTAAACATTAACACAGATACTGAGGTTGAAAGGCTCAAACCGGCCGATATTATTTCTCAATCTGGTACTTAAGTACTATTTTTAGTTTCTTGAATTTTATCCTAAATTGCTTTATGTAAGAATAGTAAGTGAATGTGATATAATACATTTTACTGCATCGCATTTTCATGGCAGCTGCAGACACAGTTATGATTTAGGTCGTCTTTTAATGAAACAAATGCACATGAATTAAGTCTTTTATTATTTTTGGGGATGACACATTCGGGACCAGAACACATTCGACCTCACAGGAGGAAGAACTTATTTTCTTTTGCACATTACTGAAAAACAAATCTTTTTCACGTAAAGCATAAAATAGACGAATAAAGGCAGAGAGATAAAACTCCCTCTTCTCCCTCCCTCTCATCTTTCTGTTCTTTCCTTCACGCCGCCCATCACTGGTCCGACTCCGCTGACCCTCTTTCCCCGTCCTCTCTCATCCCTCCTTCCCCACCTCCCTCTCTCGATCCTCTCCCCCTCCTCTCTCATTATATTCCCCTCTCCTCTCACCCCGAGGCTCTCTCTCCGCCCGTCTCCCTCTCTCACTCTATTCTCCTGTGACCTGGTTCTGTCTGCTCGACTGGATCTGCTTTAAAGACACTATGGACGCAAACACAGGCACAGACATTACACACACATTTAAAGCTTTATGCCCGGTGACAGAGCACGAGAGAGAGCGAGAGAGGAAACGTGGACAGAGCCATGGCTGCCGTCAGGTGGCCTGTTCAATGTATGGAGCTGATCTATTATACCTGGAGCACTACATGCTTATTAAATGAAGAGAAAGCAGGATGACAAACTAAAAGTAGTTTGGACATGAACAACATGGAGGAGATGCTCTCCTCTGATTTGTTTGTACACAGTATTTAAAATGTAGTTTGGTGATGTGGCGATGATTTGTGAGATTTTGGCGACAGGAGCTGTTAATCCAGAGGAAAGATTATAAGGGCGTCCTTTTCAGTTTGTTGTGTAACTGGTGTGTCTGGTGTGGGATTTACATCATTAATATGCAACTTTGTTTATTGCCAGAAAAGGCACAACATAAACATTTTAAAAAAAATGGTTTTAGATTAAGATTAATAAGAATCTCCCCGATATTGTCATAAATCATAAAGTCTTCTTTCTCCTCTTATGAAACTAGTGTTGATAATCAGATGTTTCTTTTTCTTCATTTAAACTCACTGTGTGTATGTGTGTTTGTGTGTTTGTGTGTGTGTGTGTGTGTGTCTGTGCAGGGTAACTCAGGCCTCGGGTTCAGTATCGCAGGAGGGACCGATAACCCCCACATCGGAGAAGACCCCTCCATCTTCATCACCAAGATCATACCCGGAGGGGCGGCGGCTCAGAATGGACGACTCAGGTATAATCACACATTCTTGTGAAATACGACGGCTCACATTATTTCCCTGGAGACACATCTCATCCCAAAATGTGCCACAAGCTCAAAGTACCTGGTGTTTGTTAGTTAGTTTCCAAGATTACACCGAAAAATACAAAAGTGATTTCCATGGAATATCGTCCAAGGTTCATTTTGGATCTGATTCAGGATTTTCTTTCACTTTCTCTAACATGACAAAATAGATCGAAACCAATTTGTAACCCATTGAATTAAACTCAGTGCAAAAAAAATTAAGATGGTGACATATTTCTTTGCACAATGCAATGATCAAAGTTTGAATATCTGACCTGATCCAGGACCTGTCAGACATGGAATCAGGGAAAGCAAGCGAGTCAGAGACAGGGTCACACACAAACTCAACTCATCGCATCTAACACTAACTGCATCGGGTCGAGCTTGGTTGGTTTTCTCTCATGTTCAGATGAGTTGTGACACAAAATGCAGCCTGAGCTTCACTACGACATTTTGGAAAAGGCTTGTCATTGCAAATTGGATCAGTATCAGTCAACATTGGCACGCTGCAAAAACAGCAAGAAACTCTTCTGGGAAATTAGTTTCACCTCCTAGTCATCGGTTTGCAGTCATGAGTTTAATGTCGTGGCACATCATTGAAATCAGGCATCAGTTCTGTCGTCGCCTCGAGACATCGAAGTCAATCAGTGTTTTTCTAACGGCTGCTGCACGGAAACAATAAACTGAACGTCTCCAGTATTTTTCTCAATCTTCAGTTTCTGTGACCGTCACTGATATTTGAATGTCTCGCCCTCGACAGACGTTTTACAGCCACTGGTCACAGAGAAGCTGTTGATTCGTGAACAGCAGATGTTCAGGTTGAACCGGACGTTTCCACCGAATGAGTCTTCACCTCACTTCACTTTAGTGGCCACGCAACCAGAGTCAATGAAGCAGTTTAACAGCACTCAGACACATCAGTCGAAAACCTTCTCCTTAACTGAACCTTAGCAGGAAACCTCTGCTGTACATTTCTATCCCATGTTCCAGGTTGAGATCGAGCGCTGGTAACATTTGCATTTCTCCATCGTTCATCTCCACGTGCAATTCAAATGACATCTTCCCTGCTTGTGACCGACCTGCAGGGTGAACGACTGCATAGTGCGAGTGAACGAGGCCGACGTCAGGGAGGTGACGCACAGCGGGGCCGTGGAGGCGCTGAAGGATGCAGGAGGTCTCGTCCGCCTGTGCATCCGACGCAGGAGGAGCCTCACTGAGAGAATCCTGGATATCAAGCTGGTCAAAGGCCCAAAAGGTCAGTAAGCATATAGAAAGAGCAGTGTGGAATACAGGGAGATACTGTTATCTGGCTCATTATGTTTTTAATCAAAATATTGTTTTAAGAGACGATGAGGGAACACAAACATTTACTCTGTAAAACTAAAACACAGGAACAACTCTGGGACTTTTGTGTAGAAGTCGAAAAGTTGTCGCATTGTAGTTAACATGATTGTTTTTGCCCGAGGGAACAATTGAATATGTCCCACTATTACAGATTAACATAGAAAGTGAACCTCAGGACGTCACATTACTGCAGTGAATGCGAATATCCATCAAAATGATTCAAAGCGTGATGTGTTGTGTGACAGGTTTAGGATTCAGCATAGCAGGTGGAGTTGGAAACCAACACGTGCCAGGCGACAACAGCATCTACGTGACGAAAGTCATCGAGGGAGGAGCTGCACACAAAGACGGACGGCTACAGATCGGGGACAAACTCGTAGCTGTGAGAATCACACTTTTTTATTGTTGTCATTTCCTATTTGCACGTGTGTAACGATACAAAACTCTGTACATCAGAATCTGCAGCAGGTGAAAATGAAAATAAAAAGCAGTAAAGAAAATGTTTGCTTCGACTCTCAGATGAGACCATGATTCAGTTTTTAGTTCCAAGTAGATCACAAATAATGTCCCTTAACATCTTCAACAGCACCAAATACTGCATAAATCAATAGTTTTATTATATTCAATGATTTTAGTAACACCAAATATGAATATATTAAACCAGACTTGTAATATTTTCAGATGAATCCTACTTGTTTTTACTTAAAACTGAGGCCTGAGCAGAAAGACAAGGAGTGTCATCTTCATTAATCCACTTTTGTATTTAATCTTATGTGTAAAAAAGGACGTGTTAAGTATCACCTGTCAGGAAGCTGTCTTCTAACAACAGATTAAGTATCTTAGAGAAGGACAGAGTCTGTTAAAGGTGATTTGACTGAAATCCATGTGGAAGCAAATCCAGCATGAAAACAACTTCCTCCTCATCAAATCAATGTCCAGCCTCAGTGTTGTGTGTGTGTTGTCTGTGTGTTCAGCCTTTGTCTAACACAGTGCATGTGTGTGTGTGTGTGTGTCCAGGTGAACAGCTCCTGTTTGGAGGAGGTGTCTCACGAGGAGGCGGTGGCTGCCCTCAAGTCGACTCCTGACGTTGTGTACCTCCGTGTGGCCAAACACACGTCGCTTTTTATCAACGACAACTTCCCTCCGCCTGATGTCACCAACTGTACGTACACACACACACACACACACACACACACACACACACACACACACATGCAGCTTTTAGTACAATAGTTTGTTCATAGTTATATTGCATAACGTGGCAAGCAGCTTGCAGTGATAACTTTCTATGACAAAATCACAATAGGCAACAAAACCCACGAACACCATTGTCCCTATTGTCTACTGTGTTTTTTGTTGTATCAGGAAACGAGTACATGAGACTGCCATCATCACAACTCTACTAAATGTTATCATATTTCTTATAACATTAAAAATGAACTTATTTTTATGTTGGAAAGTTAAATAGAACTTTTGTTGTTTGTGTCCCTCCAGCGTACTCCCCACATCAAGACAACCATATAAGCCCTTACATGAGTGGCAGCCAGTCTGTGAGCCCGGCTCCGTTAACCACTCCCAGATACTCACCACTGCCCAGGGCCATGACCGGAGACGAGGAGATCCCCAGGTGAGAGATCACACACACACACACACAAACACACAAACAAACACACAAACACACACACACACACACACACACACACACACACACACACAAACCCCAAGAAAACCTGTGGCCATAACTCAAGACAGATTGATCTGATTATTACTACATTTCACAAAAAATGAATTAAATTTTGATATTTTATAGAAAACGGTCAAAGGTCATCTTCACAGTATATAAAAGTAGTTTTCTTGACTATAACTAAGAATCAAAAGGAATTTGTAATTTCAGTGGAATCATACAAAAGTAAAGTTTGAGTACATGATGTTGCCATCACAGTAAAACAGTTGTGTTACACTGGATTAACATGTAGCTAGCTTTAATATTATTCTCATTGAAGCTTCAACTGCTGAATATGTACAACTATAATATCTCACGGAAGTTTTTCCGGTTATTGAAAAGTTTGTCGAAAAAAGTAAATTCCAAATTATGTCGCAGCAATAAGGGAAGTCTGCTGCTTCTTCTTCGCCTTACTAAAATCAGTGTGTGTGTGTGTATGTGAGTGTGTGTGTGTGTGTGTGTGTGAGTGTGTGAGTGTGTGTTTGTTTGGCAGGAAAAGGCAAATGGCAGTGTACATATTTTGTCTCAGGAATCAGGCCACATGTGCACACACGCACAGACACACACGCAGGCAGATCCTTGTTGCCGCTCTCCTGTCTTTAATCCATTTTAATGGACGGATTACAGCCTATCACGGCCCTCGTCACTCAACTGGCATCGCCGTGGCTACCAGAATATGACTCATTTCGTCATCGACCTTTGGGCCAATCAGAGCTCTTTGTTTCTAATAAATCTGATAAGCCTCAGGCCGACTGCAGTATGGTCACTTTGACGTCTGCCATTCTCTTCTCTCTGCTTGTTTTCCTTCTCTACGTTCATCCCTCGCTACCTCACGTCTGATTGGTTTGTCCTGGAGGGTGATGAGTTTCAATGATCACAGTTTTAGGAACACCTGGTTTCTCCCGTTTCAGGTTTTTACGATGAGCGACGCGCTGATTCCAGAACTTTAACCCAGAGTCTCTGCCAAACCAGATTACCAAACCAAAACCAGAAAACTCTTCTCCCCCAATTCGATATCTGTTGACCTCACGGCGTGCTGGGTAATATGTCTTAATCTGTGGTGCAGAAAGACAGTGAGATTTCAGCAATCATACGACATGGATCTAATACATTTGATTGATGTGTGTCGCCTGTAGAAGGTTAAACCATCTCCTGAATCACAGGCTCCATCAGTAACAGGAGCAACGCGTCCTCAGCGTGCGTCATCCGTCTGAGCCATCGCCGTGGAACACGATGACGTGAAGCGAGACTCGAGTCCTTCATCACAGTCGTCATTTTCATGTGTGTGGAAAAGATTAGGAAAAGAGGCGTCATTCATTCAGTGCATTATTTCATACTGTGTTCTTATTGGTTGGTGACAGGACATGTGGTAGACGTGTAGCAGTCACATCATCAGCTGATCGTCCCTCATTTCTGTTACTGTCACAGCTTTTTATTTGGTTGCCAAAATATCTGCGTGTTTCTGTCACGTTGGAAATTTTTTGTCAAATTCCCAGTGTAAACAGTCACTGAAATTAATTTAAATAATATATACTTATATGACTACTACTACTAGTACTACTACTACTACTACTTCTACTACTACTTCTACTACCATCCATCTTTAAATTGAATCCAGCTGCAGCTAATTTCACCGGCTTATAGATATCAGTCCTCTTAATACGCCATACTTTTAAAATCAAGATCCATAAATGATTACCTGGGAAAACTGTGAAACTGTTTATAAACATCCCGTTTCCCATATTTAAGAAATTAAAAAAATACTCCTGTATCCTACTCATGATCTGAATCAGCACCAAGATTTTATGAGTTGTTCCCTCCAACCTTCAACAACGTTTTGTGGTAAATTGCCCATTAATTTGTGTTTAATGTTGTTTACAAACTAACACACGAAGTGGTGAAAAGTAAACATTATTTAGTGCTGTCATGCAAGATGAAGAGAATCATGCAGGTCCAGTGTTTAGACCAGTTTCACAGATCTGTCTTTAGCATGTGTCTGTGTTTCTTGTGGATCTCCAGCCTGAGAGCTTGTTTCCTGCTGATTCGCTAAAGAATCAAACCATGAATTTAAAAACAGACTGAGTCAGCAGCAACGTGTCGTTAGTGGTGCTTGAACAAAACAGAGGCAATGCAACACTGACATCTGCTGTTCACCGAGGGGAAAGATTTTCCCCCTGAGATGAACCATTATTCACCACATTACTCATGTCACAGCTGTTACACAGCCCGAAAACATTTAAATGTACTTTTTTGATATGTTTTAAATTCTAGATGGTATCATCTATGGATCCCTTCTCTCTTTGCTCCTTATAACTGAATGTGGTTAAGAAAGTTTTAATTTCAGCTTAACAGAATCAACTGTCTGAGTCCTAACTGATTGTATGTTTCTTAATTTGTTTTTTAAATCATGTTCTAATTAGTATAAATGTTAGATACCATCATCTTCTATGGTTTTAAAGTGTATGTTTGATTTGTCCTCCAGAGAACCCCGGCGGGTGGTGCTGCAGCGAGGGTCCACGGGTCTCGGCTTCAACATCGTGGGCGGAGAGGACGGAGAGGGAATCTTCATCTCCTTCATTCTGGCCGGAGGTCCGGCCGATCTGTGTGGGGAGCTGCGGAAGGGAGACCGCATCCTGTCGGTAAGAGCTCACGCCTCATAAAGTCAACACCACCCCTGTCACCATTACTTTTATTAATAACTGGGACTCGGCCGTTATTGCTGCAGAGGTAACACGGTGTCAGCCAGGGAGTCGTTCTGTGAGTTGATCTGGTGTTAATGTCTCTGTACATTATTGATGCAGAGTCACATTAACAGAAATCTTTGCAGAAACCTTGATTCACAGCGTCTGCGACAGTTTAAACTGGTGAACCCAGTCAGTCACCAGTAAAGGCTGCTGGGAAATGTGTGTGTTATTAACCCCCCCATCGCCCAGAAGTGAAATATAGATTTAATCTTCCCCAGACTCTGAAAAAAACTGCTGAACTGCTAGGTATTAATATATGCAGGCACTGACATTGAAGGATTCTATGCATGAAACAAGCCTGCACAGAGTACACGTGCACACACACACACAAACACACACACACACACACACACGTGACTGGTCACCTGTGTGTTATCGACCCACTGAGACGTACAGCGTCCCTAGTGCTGTTCTCGTCTCACTTTACATTTACTGCCATCGATCCAGCGTGGGCGCTCATGCTCTCTGTCCGTGTCGGTGTGCAGGTGAACGGCGTGGACTTGTCCAGTGCGACACACGAGCAGGCGGCCGCCGCGCTGAAGAACGCAGGACAGACCGTGACCATAGTAGCGCAGTACAGACCTGAGGGTGAGTACTGAAGACTAATACAGCATATTTTCATCTATTTGTTACAGATCTGACAATATATGTGTGAAATACTTTAGGTTTTTGTGTGGTGGAAATGTAGGTGTATCTAGAGAAATTTGGCCAAATATGAATTTCTTTGGATACTTGATGATGATTCTGGCAGTTTATAGTGATAGCAGAATATGTGATGAAGCTCAAAAGTATTCAAGAGGTTGTAGCTACGGAAAAAAAGCTGTTTATAGGCAAAGAAAATAATAAAACCAACTTAAATCAGTATTTTATGTGTGAATCAGTGATGACATGTAGCCTTTTTTATGAGGTGCTGGTATTCTACTCTATTACGTTGTTGGAAGTCTAGTGCTTTGAATATTAGCACGATAACAAAGTGGAAAGTATAACTCAAAATAAATACTCAAAGTAGTGAAGTGTCAAGTGAGAATACAGCAGGCAAATTAGCTTGTTAATAAGATTTTTAACTGTGATGGACGCAAAACTGACAAAACCAAAAAGAAAACCAATATCTCAGTATCAGGTTCCAATATGTGCTGTAAACAAAATGGTCCATGCATTTCCCTGATGTTGTGAAAGCATCACGCCCACCTTTCTATTTCTGATTCTCCCCCTCAGAGAAAACCATAGTCATCACAAACTCACCTAAAGCCTCCACAGCAACCAAAGAAAACCAGTAAGACCCTAAATAGCTCCTAAATCTATCAAAGTCTCAAATCCATGGTACACACATTTAATTGGTCCTCACATAGATAGAAATATAAACAAGTACACACACATACAGTCACATACACACACAAAAAACACACACACAGACTATAGGTGTCAGAGTGAGGTTTCCCTAAAGGCACCATCCTGGAGGTTTTGTCTACTGGGAGGGGCAGAAAAAGGCTGTAACCTAGGTAACCAGGTTATAACAGCTGATTGGCTCGGCTAATGGGATGGTGGGGGACCTGAGTGTAGCACTTACAGTAACCCCCCCACCACACACACACACACACACACACACTTGCACATTGTCAAACAACATCAGGTCACCTGGTCTCAGATTTCGCTTCAGAAAACGTGTCTGCAGGGAGTTGTGTTGTTTGTTTGTGTGTGTGTGTGTGTGTGTGTGTGTGTGTGTGTGTGTGTGTGTGTGTGTGTGTGTGTGTGTCTCCATGTATTATTCAGTCAGGGAGCTGGTCTCTAACTGTGTTATTTGAGAGTGGATGAGTGAACAGTATGATCCACTGGCTCACATGTCCTTTAAATAAAGAAAAACCCACAACCTCCTGTTCACGTAATTGGATGCTGGAGTTAAAATGCTGGAACATAATGAAGTTCCTGTGTTTGCACTATGCAAATGTCAGGGAAGCTCATAAGGACGTAATCCATACATCACACTGGAAACCAAGATGAATGGATTATGAATTCTGAAAGGTCATACTGACATGATATATGGATTATGATTTCTAATTTTAGGAGAGAGAGAGTGTGATTAAATATAAATCCTGATATCTGATACTGGTACTGATATAGGATATTGCTCCGTTATGTGGTTTGGTATTTATAACAATAGCGCGGATCTAGAGGAGCACTCTATTCATCTCGACTGTTTTTATTGCATCATAAGTCAGCACTGCTCATTTTGTCAGGACAGAGTTAAAGGTTCTCTCTTGAGGTGATGCTGCTCTGTTAGGTCTTATTTAATCATAAATAGTGATTCAGTAAATTCAAATATGTATTTATTAAACGTAATGTTACCTTACATTTAAAGGAATGATCCCAATCTCTTACACACATACGGCTTATTAATTAAACGCTGGTTTCAGATCAGCACTCTCTCTCCACAACAAATATGACTAAATCTAATGAGTTGTGTGTTTGTAAATCCATGCATTTACATTAATCAACAAATCTGTATCTTATTTAATTTACAGTAATCATCCGCAACATTATGACAGGAAGGAAACTTCTCTTTGCAGCTCGGTTACCGATTCATAAGTGCAATTTGCTGGTGAAAATTAAAAGTTAGTACCATGTGGATGTGGCTTTACTTTAA
Organism: Platichthys flesus; assembly: GCF_949316205.1. NCBI lineage: Eukaryota > Metazoa > Chordata > Actinopteri > Pleuronectiformes > Pleuronectidae > Platichthys > Platichthys flesus. Next base: position 4,474,740 of record NC_084953.1, on the reverse strand, counting down.
AAAGAAGAGCTACATGCTTTTTACTTACAAATTTAAAACCTTATCTGTTGTAGCAAATAAACTGGTACATGTGAGTTTCCACATCAGTGAAGTACTATTTTGAACTATTTGAACATAGTGTCTGAACTTCAACACCGGTTCAGGGTGAATAAGAAAAGTTGTGTTAAACTTTTGTCTGAGATCTGAGTGTAATCAGAATGTCATCAGTCTTTTTTATTCAGTAGTCAGACCATGAAGACGCAGCACACTGAATATGTTACTTATATCCTACAGTTGACCCACAAATATTTTCAGCTTAAAGCTTCTTCGGCCTAAGAGAGAATGTGTAGAGAGCACAGATGTTGTGTACTTTTGTTTGAACCCACTCTGAATGGAACGATGATGATCAAGTGTCAGTGGCTCAGGTTGTATTTGGTTGCTGCCTCTGGGAAGAAACCAGTTTGGTGCAATTCACCAGAGTTTGTAAAGAGCCTCGTAAGATCAGCACCATGGACAGCGACCGACTCACTTACATGTAAAAAAGAGTCTGGTGGATTCACTGTGTGTGTGTGTGTGTGAGTGTGTGTGTGTGACTGTGTGTGTGACTGTGTGTGTGTGTCTGACTGTGTGTGTTTGTGTGTGTGTGTGTGTGTGTCTGTGTGTGTGTGTGTGTGTGTGTGTGTGCGTGCGTACATGCGTGTGTGTGTATCGTGACTATCCTACAGACCACATTAGTGACAGTTGAATGGGACTCCATATCAGACCTTCTGTCCACGCTGAGCTTTGGTCAGCACTGTGCATGTGTCTATCATTGTGTGAGTGTGTGTGAGTGTGTGTCCATGTTTGTCCCCTTCCTGTGGCTACGCCGTGCAGTGACCAGCAGTGCTCCCTGTGTCTCATAAAGCACTTCCTGCCAACAAGAAAGAAAATCATAATAACCTCCACCAGGGGAGGAAAAGTGTGTGTGTGTGTGTGTGTGTGTGTGTGTGGTCTCTGTATTATTCATTATTACTGTGTTAATAATAATTCACATTATGGGAAGTTGTCCTTCTAATACGGACACAAAACTAACCCAGCATAATGTAAACCATTAAATGTTAAGGAAAACATGTTTATGGTTTGCTTGAGGCGTGTGTGTGTGTGTGTGTGTGTGTGTGTGTGTATGTGTGTGAATCCAGGTCTCCCCCTGTTATTTGAATTAAATAAGGTGCCCACTGTGGCCAAACGCAGCACCTTATGGCGTTTGTGTGTGTGTATGTGTTGGTGTGTGTCTGTGGTGCAGTGACAGGGTTGGTTTAAGCTGATGCAGCAGATATAGACCTGTGTTTATTTGCAGTGGAGCAGATGGAAAGTGTCTGTTGAAAGTCGTCATGCTGTTAATGCAGGCGTCCCTCTTCACGTTTCAGGCTATTTTCAGCCAGTTTTATATGTCAGACCTGTGGTTACAATATGTCATGTGACTGGATTTCATCCCAAATCTCCCCACTGTGTGAATTGTTTTAGAATAATCAGAGAATGATGAAAAAAAACATTGTCTTTAATATTGTCTACTCAACTATGAACCACAACCCTGTAAATACTGTCTGTGATTATAATGCAGTGTTTTCAACTTTAACCTCTAGAAATACCAATAATTCCTTTATTTATAAATCACTTTTTAATCAAAATGCACAAAGAGGAAGATTATTAAACACATGCGAGGATGAAGGAACTTTAAAACAAAGCATGTCTCTATCTTAATGCAGCTCTGTTGCAGTCTGATATGTCTTAGAAGGTATTTTAGCCACAGTCCACTGGCCTGGAGCAAAGAGACGGCGCTGAAGAGGCCTGGTGACCTGAAGAGATTATATTTTTAAACATGTAGACTTCAACTTTCCTGACTCCGGCTACATCTCCTCAGGACATGTTTTACATTCAGTTGAAGTGAAGTGTGTTTCTGCTTGAACTCAGAATCTCAGGGCTCCAGTTCAGGTTAAACAGAGAAATACCTGGACATGCATCAGAAAACCAAAAACGTCCTAAAACTGTGTGATGTCCTGCAGCGCCTGAGGACTCCTGATGTGCGACTGGTGACGCCTGAACCTTCACTGCAGTATTAGTCAGTAGGATTACACATTACCATCACACACACACACACACACACACACACAGCACACACAGAGAGGCATGTCTGTCAGCAGCAATACTGAGGTGATGCAGGAAGGATTATCTTCACTTCTCTTGGCCTGCTTATTACACATTGTGTGTCAGTGTGTGTGTTACTGTGTGTGCGTTAGTTTGTCGTGCAGCGGGTGTTAAGCAGGATTAACGGCTCCGTCTCTGGGCTCTCAGACTTTAAGTTGTGGGAGTTTCTATCGAACACACACTCAGTGGGTGCTGCTCTCTTTTCTTTTCCCACCTCATTTTTATTGCTCTTATTTTTCCGTCTCCTCCACCTGTCAGCCCCCGCTCGGCTCCCCAGTCCTGCTGGTGTCTCTGGTAATGGTCTGACTCATCGCCCACATACTGGGATTTGGGGGATTTGAGGCGTCACTTGGAACAAGATGGGGACTGATTGGAGATGTGCAGCGTGTCACCTCGTACTGTCACGCTCAGAGTTTTATTAGCTGCCAGAGGTGAAACACATTCCTGCAGCTTTGACATTCAAACTTGAGTTCACCCATTAAAATGAGAATATTCCTTTTAAGCGTTTCCACCTTTTCCAGAACAATTCCTTTCTCCTCTCATCTCCTCTGCAATCAGTCAATCAAAACCACTATAGATTACTGAACTGGATCAGTAGCAGATGAGCCTCTAACAGCACGACTATTTTTAGAGCCTGAACCTTCTGTAGGTTCTTGTTCACGGATATAAAAGACTCACAGAGCTCTTTATTATTCCAGCTGATCAGACACAGGATTTAGATAACATTCTATATGTACACAGAAATAAATAGACAAAAAGGCTCTAAAGTAAAAGTAAAAACACCACATTAACTTTTCTACTTCAGTAAAAGCAAACAAGCACTTGCTTTTAAATATACTGTCTAAATTACTTTCAGATGGTCTGTTACATTAGTTTATGGTGACGAGTTTCTGCGTCTTTACGGCACGAGCAAAAGTTAAAAGTATCTGAAAATAAATTGAAAAGTAAATGTACTTTCTTACGTCCAACTAATCTTAGAAAAAAGTTTGGCCTGTTCATTTCTTGGACATTTTGATTCTTATCCTACTGGACAGTGTGAACATGTATATATATATATATATATATGTCGTAACTGGAAAGTGTTTTTTTTTTCCAGAAAACTTGTTTGCATTGTTCTTAATTGATCAACATCCTTGTAAAAATCATCATTCATATTTAATTGATTTTTTGAGGTTTATTGCCCTTTGTTGTTTAAAGTTATTCTCAGCTTAAGTGAGAATAGAGGACCTTAGAAGAAAATACTGGTGCAATGCATAACATATCAGAACCAGTGGTTTTCTCATGGATCACACCAAAGATGCACAATGCAGAAACGGTCTGAATGGAGAAACAATACTCCTCTAGAGAGAGGAGGAGAGGGAAGGGGGGAGGAGGAGAGAGGAGGAGGATGAGGAGAGGAAACGAGAGGAGAGGAGAGGAGAGGTAAATGAGGAAACAAGGGAATATAAGCCCCAGAGCCATTAGTCTCTGTCATCACCCCTCCCCCACCCATTCCTCTCTGTTTCCTCTCCTCCTCTTCTCTTCTCCCTTTACCATCGCTCGCTCCGTTTTGTCTCCCTCTCTCTCTCTCTCTCTCCTTGTTAATCTGATAACGCTGCGTCGAGATGATATGTGATGACAGAGGCAGTTTGATGCTGATCATGTGAAACTTATACGGCTGTTTCAGTGTTATCACTCGTAGGGAGTCGTCGGCCCAGAGAAAGAGAAAAGTGTTTTTTTAGATGGATTTGAGCAAAACCAAGTTGTATTATTTCAGTTGTTCAAGGTTTTTTAATTATGCAAATAGGCAGAGAAAAGCTGAAGAAAGAGAGACGGAGAAAAGAGACACAAACATAAACCATGTAGAGCAGAAATAGTTTAAACTCCTTCATACATATGAAGACATCTGCAAGTGTCTTTATTTTCAATGGAATGAATAGAAAATCCTTTTTATAAACGATTTCAAATATCAGTGTGTGTGTGTGTGTGTGTGTGTGTGTGTGTGTGTGTGTGTGGCATGTTTGACCAAAATCCCTGGGCCAAAGTAGGGCAGGGAAGCCTGGCATTGACTCATCTTCCTGCATGAGTGACCTGAGGAAACAGCGTGTGTGTGTGTGTGTGTGTCTGTGTGTCTCCGCCCTAGAGCGAGCTGCTGTCCAACAGAGGGAGGAGCAAATGAACGCACCAGCGAACAAGAGATAGGAAAAAGAGTGTAGTGGAGAGAGAGTTAGCATCTGTTGTTTCTGTGGCAGCTGAGCAGCGCTGGACTGACTCTAATCACACACACACACACACACACACACACACACACACACACACACACACACTAACTGCTGCATACCTTCACACACACTCACACACATTCACATCATTCCGCTCTCTGCCTCGCTCACATTCTGAATCCAGCGTGGGGCTGACGTTGTCCTCTCCATCATCTCTCTCTCTTCTTTACACACATCTGTGCTCTCTCTCTCTTGCTCTCTCTTGCTCTCTCTCTCTCTCTTGCTCTCTCTCTTTCTTGCTCTCACCCGCTCGCTCTGTCTAGCTCTCTGTCTCTCTATCTCTCTCACTCGCTCTCTCTTGCTCTCTTTCGCTCTCTTTCTCTCTGTCCTTCCATTCATTTCCCGGGACTTTAAGCTTCAAACCACATCCTCTCTCTCCCACACACACACACACAAACAAACACACATACACACACGCACACACACACACACATGCAGACACCGATCTGAGAGTCGTACCGGCATCGCATCGCGTTGGGGACGTTGAGGCTGCGTGTCCTCCGGCAGCATGTGAGTACAGCAGAGGAAACACAGAGCTGCTTTAGTTTATCACCTGATCTCCTGACTGTAAAGGGATCTGCTCCAACACTTTCACTGATGAGGACGATTACCGCTCTGACTTCTCAGCTCTGATCGGAGCAGCAGCCTCGCCAGCTCCAGCTCAGTGATTCTGTTCTGGATTCAGTAGCACTAGTATCGTAGCTGCAGCCCAGTCTTTGCTCTTTAGATCACAGGCGGGGGCAGCATCTATTTTTCTAGCTCTCTGTTTCCATTGTTTGAGCTCTGCCTCTCTGGTGCAAATGCAACATAAATTCCCTGTCTTGTCCTTTGCTGTCTCTCTTCATTCTCTCTTGTTTCCTGTGTTTGAGCTCCATCTCTCATTGAGAAACTTTTGTTTTAATTCTTTATTTCACTCTTTTAAATTGTATCTTTGCTGCAAAGGCTGTAAAGCTCAGTCACATTATCAATTTCTTATTTCCTCTTCTCTTTTTTGTCTTCCCTCCTGCTCTTAATCCCATAAAGCTGTGTTGAGGCGATTTGTGTCAACAGGGACACTTACATGTTAATAACCTGAACGTTTGCACAGATTTTGTGATCCGGACGTGTGAGGGATCACTCCGCACAGAAATAGAGTTGTTAATCCGTCACTTTATTATGGATTAGGGAGCCGAGATTGAAAAAAGCCATAACAAGGTCAGGGATGGAGGCATTGAAGGTTAACACCCCAAAAAATAAATAATGAAAGTTTGGGTGAAAGGCCACTTGGTTTGAATGTTATCACAGAAACACTGGAGGCTGTTCTGCTTCTGCGTTCGTGTTGTGCTCTGAATTTAATAGAGTCAAACCCAGTTCATGGCTTCATGAGGTGAATCTCCCAGTGTAGTGTGAGAAGAAGCCATGGCAGGTTGTGTTATTCTCAGCCTTTCAGTGTTGTTGTCTTTTTTCTGCTGCTTCAGTGCAGTTGAGCTGTGTGCGTTGGATTAATGAACGCTGTGGGGGAAACCGGAGCTGAGATCTGGGAGTTGTAGGCTGGTTTTGGACAGCGTTTATAGGCCGAGCGTTTAAACAAGGAGGGAGTGAGTGAGAGGGAAAATTTGGGAGACGCTGCAGGTTTCAGATCTGTGTGTGTGTGTGAGTGAGTGTGTGTGTGTGTGTGTACCACGAGTATGATTGAATTACTCAGGGTTAATTAGATTCTGTAGTCAACAGTAATGGTTTAGAGACACACACACACACATTTGCACACAAACACAGGGACATCCTTCAGTGGGGCTTTTTCAGGCTTATTGCCAGAGGCGTTGTCATCCGAGTGTTAGTTCTGAGGCTTCCGGGAAGCTGTGTGGTGTTAAGAGAACTCGAGGACAGTCAGGGAGGATTCATTACAACACACAGCTGCTGTTTCCACGCTCACTACGAATCCAAACCTAGCACACGTCACCGTCATCGGGAGACGGTCACTCGCAGGTGTATTTACCTTTTCAGCTCATCATCCCATAAAAGCCACGAACGTGCATTAGGGGGAACATTATGTCATTTGTTTTTTCCACTTTGTGCTTTTTCATAAATAATGTACATTTATAATTAAAGAGGCACAATGACATTTTTATGGCCACTAGAGAAACAAATGGGTCAGAAACTCGAGTGTTTTTTTTTGGTTTTTTTGCTGCTTGAAGCGGGAGGATACTGAAGCTGTGCTGAGTGTGTGAGCAAATCATTGCTCTTTGCATTGATTGGCCGACGGGTTGCTCCCTCGCAATTTACTACTTGTCTTTCTACCGAGATGTGGATTCGGTTGCTGCCGGCAATTACACTAAAAGTACTTGAAAATTCACGTCTGTCTGTGTGCATGAAAACAGCAGATAAATGTGTGGAGGAAAATTAGGATTATAAAACAGGGCAAAGTGCTAATTCGGCAATTAAATAGAAACTGATATATTGAACTTTTAACATTGTTTTTCCATTTCATCCGTAAAAAGAATGGAATGAGCAGGAAAGAGCAGCACTGGATGATGCTGTGTCACTCCACTGCTGAGCTGCAGGGACGTCACGGTGTTAAATCTGTGTGCAAGTCTAATGAGCCGCTCACCGCGCACTCGCCTGTTTGCAAACTGCAGAGCGACATGTGAGCGGCCGATGTCAGATCTGTCAAACACGTCAGGCTGCTGTGTATGAGTGACACAAGCTTCTAGGCCACTGCAGTATGTCAGCTGCTCTCAGGACAGATATTCATTCACACCGGATGTGATGATGAGAATAAAACAGTTTTCTTGGGTGTTAACATGTGTAGGCAGGAAGGAGGAAGTTGTGTGTTTGAACATCGATAGTAGTTTTTCTCAGCTGGAGAAACAACTGACCAATCAGAGCTTTGTAGAGTGCGGTGATGTCATCTTTATAAACAGCTAACACACTATATCACATGTATTTACATTGACTTGATAAATCCATTCCAAAACTGCACCTCCACCCATATGGGGGGGAGGTGGAGGACCCAGAAACAAACTCTATACAAGAAAGGCCCCTGGTCAAATAGGGATTTCAACCAAGAACCTTCTTGCCAGACGGCATGGGTGCTAACCACTGTTCCCAGTGCCACCACTGAACATTTCATTTATTTAACAGCCACTTTTTTTGGAGGGGAAATGTCATTGTTGCTGAAAGAAGTGTGAACAGGAACTACCGATTCACATAATTATCATTTTCACATCAAGTTACGTCAGTTGGCATGATGTCGCCTCACAGTAATGAGGTTCTGGGTTCGAACCTCCCGACCAACCGGAGCCATTCTGTGTCCGTGTGGGTCCGGAGCTGCTTGCACCAGCTTAGGTTGTGTCTGTATGTGGGCCCTGTGATTGGCTGATGATCTAATGTCAGCTGGGATTGGCTGCGGCCTCCTGCGACCTCTGAAGATAAGCAAAACTAATGATGGATGTTTGGAACTTGTATCAGTTAATCTGCAGCTGGAAAGGATTCAAAACATGATGTCAAAGAGCCAATCGGCCAAAGTCTCTGTCAGTGATTAGATTAAAAAACATCTATAAGAATTTAATATCATCGACCGTCCTCTCCTCGACTAGAACAGGAGAAGGTAGAGAAGATGCAGAGTTAGACAGCAAGTACAGGTTTTTCTGGATTTCTGGTGATGATGGTGTTGTAGAATTCCGACGACGTGCTTGTGTGGTCGTGCACGTCGGTGTGCGGAGGTGATGTTATTGGCACGGATCAGATCTGATGTAACAGGAGTTAATATTCAGATCAAACAGACTATTAGATTACAGCTGTGGAGAATCTGATGACAGCTCGACGTGTGCGAGTGTGTGTACGTGTGTGTGTTGAAAGACGAAGCAACTTAATGAAGCCCGTCTGCACTTGGAACATGGAAAATAAACTTCTGCACTGGCGGTTATATCGGTAGGAGACGTGGTTAACACAGAAACCTGCGCGGCTCGTCAGGCTGCGTTTGTTGTTCTGTTGTTCTTTGATCCACGCGTCACAACGTGGCATAAAAATCACTGTTACTGCTTCTGATGTGGAGAACCTAACGTGGTCCTCTACTGGCAAACATCCGGTGCTTTAGGAAAGATGTGATCTGGATGTGAACTGAGAGTGGCCCCGGTGGTAAATGGTAAATATGGCCCCAATAACAGAAAACAAATCCAGGCCACCTTTGGTTGACATGTGGTATTGCTGTGGCTTACTCGTGGCCCAGATCTTGCAAACAAGAGCCATCATCCAACGTGGTATATAGGTGGGCCAGATGTAGGCCAGATGTGGGGCTCATCTGGGCCAGATAGGGGTCTAATCTGGGCCAAAACAATTTTGCTTTGCTATTATTGTTTAAAGGAGATTTGTAAGAAATAGGAAAATTCTACGACCTTTGGCATTGTATTAAAGTTGTCTTCTAAATTCTCCCAACATTGTTTGTCCTCTTTGTGTGTGTGTGTGTGTGTGTGTGTGTCTGTGTGCAGAGTACAGTCGTTTCGAGGCGAAGATCCATGACCTGAGGGAACAGATGATGACCAGCAGCGTCAGCTCCAGCTCCACGTCGCTCCGCTCCACACAGAAACGCACACTTTACGTCAGGTAACCCATACGCAAACACACACACACACTCTCACACACACACACCCTCACACACACATGCACATGCACCAAGCGGACAAAGGTGACTGATTGTCGAGTCTCCTTCAGTGTGACACAACTATTATAAGGTCTTATCTCAGCTGTCGACTGTTTCGATTTGTGTGTGTGTGTCTGTGTGTGTGAGTGTGTGAGAAACACTTAGAGAGGTTATCACATCTGAAATCACAATTAGATTGTCTGGCGACCTCTGTCTCACACTCACACTTGTGCACAAACACATCCATCATCAAGTCTCTCAATTTCTCTGTGTGTGTTTGTGTGTGTGTCTCCTTCTGTCCTTGTGTCATTCTCGTCCTGGTCCCCCCCTCCCTGGCTCTTCTTTGGATCGCCCCTCCCTCCCTAGTTTCCTCTGTTAAGAACCTTTTTTTTTTTTACAAGAATCCCAGTGTTTGAAATATTGATTAAACGCAGAGTCGCTGGCTCCACATAAGTCACATTGGCTCTGTTAGTAAATCAATAAGGAGGAAAACAAAGACAGCTCTAATGGCAACACTAACGATTGAATCCAGTGGCTTCAGGAGACAAAGGAGACTTCATGTAGGTCAAGATTCACCTGAAAAGGATTTAGTCCAAGAGCAAATATCAGTGAAGGTTTCTGTCAATGATCCAGAGACACAGTATTTAATCTTGAATGTTCAAGTTACAAAAGAGAGAGAGAAACCACGATCACTGAAGTCAGACTGTAGGAGTTAATGTGTTTAAAACTTTATCAAATAATAACCTGAACATAAACTGAGAGGAGGCTTTAGATGACAACCATGTTGAATCCTCACTGACAAACTCTTCATCATTTGGAAACACAAACGTCTTTGGATGTAAACTGCATTAAAAGTTAGTTATTCTACCAGAGAAGTGCACACACAAAACAACACAACACAACACAACACAACACCTTATAGGAATAAAGACATTTCTTAAAGATGGCTGAAGTGTGAATTGTCTATTCTTAACTACATTCACTTATCTATTCTATGCGTCATTGTTTTCATTAATGTTTGGTCCACTTGCTTTTCCTCCAACGCACTTGTCGCTGAATAAATGTGAGATTCTTCTGTTCTGAAAAAACGAGAAACAAAAACTTTGAAACTTCAAGTTCAATAAACAATCACCGAACCTGAACTGTGTGTTCAAGTGGCCTGGAAGAAAAGGGCAGCAGCAGCTGGGACAGTCACCTTGAACTGCACACTCACACACACACACACACACACACACACACACACTCACACACACACACACTGACTCACTGAACAGAGTAGGCCAGGTCACAGTCGGTAAAGGGAGCCAGAGGCCAAAGGTCACATTCATCAGTCTGGAAGCTGTAGTCCAACAAGTGTCAGAGATTTTATTCCACTTGCAAGTCAATTGTTTTTTTACCAAACTGTTTTTAAATTGTTTTTATTGCACATGTTACTGAAATAACATCTTCATGTGTCTATGCTGGCACAACCTCATCACTTTGTAAAACTTGAGTTGACCTACTTATCACAAACCCACCATTAAAAGAAATAATCCCCTTTTTGAACTGAACTTGGAAATTATGAAGCAACATGACATTGCAGCTGCTTGCCGTCACCCTTGATACATTTTTAATAATCAGCCATAGGCATCATCATCATTAGCATAAATTAATTGTGCTTTATGTGGTTTTGTTTAACAATATAAAAAAAACGACCTGTTCACACGTCATGTGATTAAACCAGAGGAGCAGGATGTTTACAAAAGAATTGCTTTGATACCACTTAAGTGAAATGATGCAATATGAAATGTTCTGCAGAAAGAACAACAGTATTACTCGGCTTCTTTGAGAAATTTAACAAACATCACATTTGTTTTGCAGCAGTGATGTTTTCACACAGTCACACACACACACACACACACATTGTTGAAGAAACATATTTCACAGAAAAAAACACCTGAAAACAAAGAGTTGTTATGGAAAAGGATCCGGCTCACTGAGCAAAGCTAAATCCAAGTCAGCTCCTCATCCAGTTTCATGAACAAACTGTTAAAGCCCAACATGCTCGATCAGCCTGAAATCATTTGTCAGTGAGATTCACAAAAAAAGACACAAAACCAAACAAGACTAAGGGTTTGTTATCTGTGCTTCTTACATCCAACAAAAATAGTGTTTGCCAGATTCAGGCCGACAGTTCTTGTTTTCTCATCCTGTGCCTGCACTGTTTGAACAGAAAACCAAATTGCACCCATCTGCGCATGTCTGTGTGTCTGATGCTTTCACTTTCACATCTTGATTTTAATCTTTTTGAGAAGACAGAGGTCACACAATAAAAGATCCAGTCCAGACACAGCACCACTTAAACTTAACTTTATGTTAATAAACACATGTTTTCCTCTGCAGAGGAAGCCAGCTGGGTGCAGGAGCTTCTGTCTGTCACACTCTGATGGTTTTAATGCATGGTATTAAAAAAAACGAAAAAACTCCAATGATTAATTAGGAGATTAAAGGAAGTACTTTGAACCACGAGTCTGGCAAGTCAATTTGTAAAAGGCCCTGTGCACTGTAGACTGTGAGTCTGTTTCTTTCTCCACCTGTCAGTTGACCAGTCAGTTGACCAGTCAGTCGGTTTTCTCCTCATATCAAGCATCATGGTAACTCATCTGATTGCGTCAGAGCTTCACTCAGCAGAGAAAAAACCTGGAACCAGCAGATTACCATGAGTAAAACCAGTCTATGCACCAGTGAATCATCACAGATTTAATAAGGACATGTCCACGTGCCAGGTAATTATCTGGACGCCCTCTGTAATATAATCAGTTACATGCTGAGTCTCAATGATAATCTCTAAAGTCGAGTCAGAATGAGGCCAGGATCACTTCAAGGTTATGAAGAATAATGTAGTAACCCACCAATAACCAGCATAATGAATCAATGTCATGTGAGAAGCTCCTGTATCCGGTTACTGCCCAGAGACGACCAATCAGCACTCTCATATTTAAAAAAAGAAGTTTCCAACAAGCCACCTGATTGGTCGGGATGAGGCTGGTGGTGCGTGACAGATTGGGGGTTTCTGGTGCTCTGGGCTGCTGTGTGTATCCGTGTGTGTGTGTCTGTGTGTGTGTTGGTGTGTGTGTGTGCACATTTGCATTGGGGGGCTTTTGTACTACATGCATATGCATAATGTGTGTGACACAGACTAACCTTTCCTCAGAGGAAATGTCGCTGAAACAAGGTGACATACAGTGTGTATGACTCTTCTTTGTGTGAAAGGTTTGTGTGTGTGTGTGTGTGTGTGCCCTGTTTAATTCCCTTCTCCTCATTTTACATTCACACCCATTATGGTCCTATTTTAAATACACTGTATTGCTCAGGAGCTCAGCATTGTAATCCTATATTTCACTTTGCACCACTCCTAACAGGTTACAGAATATATGATAACAACGAATTTATACATATTTTAATATTTATATTGGTGTCTGTAAGTTAGAAGTCCTGTTCTGCCAACTTCTACTGAGTCAGGTCAGTTGTTGGTGATTCTATCGTCTGATCAGAATGAAAAAAACAACAGGAATCAATCTAGGGTGCGACGGCACAGACCGTGTGACACACCTTGGTAATTAATGTGTGTTCCCTGACTCGAGTAATTAGATTTCAGACGGTTCCCACACAGGAATTAAAATGTCTGCCGTGCTGAGAACAGGTAATTGATTTGGGGCTGCACTTACAGTACTGCAACACGTGATCAATCAGCTGCAGCATTATGAGTGAAGGAAAGTTATCAGCTGAAACTTTACTAATGCAAACGCAACCTGCTCTTTGTTTTAAAGTCAGTTTCTTTGCTGACGATACACTCCTGTGCTATACGGACCCTTTATTGTCCATAACATATCCACAGGTTTGCACACACACACACACACACACACACACACACACAAACACACACACAAACACACACACAAAGGGATGAAGCCTGTCCAAAATAGCACACATCCACCAGAGTAATCAACGTCATTTCCATAACTTGAGTAATTCGATTTCTCCCCCTCAGGTCTGAAAGTGGCGGTAACACTGAGAAAGTGTAATTGATTTACAGTTACACACAGTCGCTGTGGCCATAGTAAAACTACACACTCTCATTCGGTGTTTCCTGCTACAGCGACAAAATCATTCAAATCACCTGGGATCGGTGCTGTTGTTCCTTCGTTGCTGTTGTTTTCTCTGATAAACATAAAGTGTGTGGAGCAGTGACATTACAGAGGGAAGTAAAGGTTCTTCACACACTGACTGCAGACAGCCGCCCTTTGCTGAGCAGATCTGTGGATCCACTAATACACAGAAACACAACCCTGCACTTCATCTCATCTTTTACTGTTTTAGAGCCATTTCAATAAATAACACAGTTCCTCACGAGAAAAGCTTCCATTTGACATTTTCCAAAATAAATGTTTCCTGGAACTCACCATGTGATTTAATTTTAGATTAAAGAAGGATCTGCTGGAACTCTCCTAATTAATTAAATTCTAACTCAAATTTCTAAACAGGTTCAGGGTTTAGACTTTAATGTTGGTGACAGCAGGTCAAAATATGTCAAATATGAATGGACTAATTTATAATATTTACTTTGGTTTAAGTTCTTTCAATGTTTTGGTCGCTCAAATCACAATCCACCCTCAAAGCATCATGGGAACATTTACACCTGTTCCTTCGTGTGGTCGAGCTCCTTCCAATTGCAAACACATTTTACCAGCCAGTGTAACCAGTGCAGGGATTAGAGGTTTTGACTCTGGACTCAACAGATCAGTTTTCATCACGTCCGGTCCGTTCTGATGTAGATTGACACTTTGAGATAAATTTATAATGGTCTTTCTTTATTGTTCTGATGTGTTTCTATCTCTCTTACTGGTTTCATGTCTTTCTCTCTGGGGGGTTTTCTCCTTCTCTGTCTGCGCTCTGTTTTATTGATGAAGGCAGTATAGGGACTTTAGGGTAGGCCTGTTATTTCAGCTCTAGTTCCTTTGCACGCACACACACACGCACACACACACACACACACACACACACAAACACACACACACACACACACACTGCTGGCCTACTTTTCCAGGTTTTAGTACAGCTTTGAGCTCTGTGGTCACAGAGACAGATCACCGTTCAGACACAACACACAGGTTAACACACAACAGCAACACACAAATCCACAAAAACAGACCGGCATGCTCAGGTTGTTGTGTACAATTGCTTACACACACACACACACACACACACACACACACACAACCACAAACACACAGACAGGGTCACAAATATAATAGAGTAGAAAAGCAATTCTACTATTTACATGAAATATCTTTACTGTCGTCTTTCTGTCTGGTTTTGATGATTTATTTTATTCTAAGCTTTTATTCTAGGTTTTAAATGATCAGTAGTTGTGATGTACATATTAAAATAACTCAAACTAAGATTAAAGGTGTGTTTTTGTTGTTCTTAATGTGAAATCCTCCCTCTCTGTCCGCAGAGCGTTGTTCGACTACGACGGAAGTGCGTGCGATCTGAGCGCGCCCAATCAGGCCCTGCCCTTTCATTTCGGGGACATCCTCCATGTGAGCAGCGCCGGCGAGGAGGAGTGGTGGCCCGCCCGTCACCTCAGCCCCCCGCCCCCCAACTGCCCCGAAGTCGGGGTCATCCCCAGCCGCAGGAGGTCAGAGTTCTTGGGGGTTGTTTGGGAAGGGCAGAGGATTTCAGTGATTCTGGACTGAGAGCTCAGTCGGGCTGTCGACTCGAATCCGTCACAGCTCTCACGCAACGTGCTGCTCAACATTTACCTTATCCATGATCTATGATCATGATTTAATCATATTAAAAGCATCAGTGCTGCTGGGACTTCTCCTCCCTGCTCTCACACGACTGCACGAAGGCCTCACCTCCGATCTGCAAAACATGAATAGTTCAGATATGATGTGACACTTCTCTGACATCTCATCCCTCTCTGACTTGATCGGAGTAGGATTGTAAATACTCTATATGCTGCAGACGAGTCATAGGACCGGCTCTGGGATGTCAGTGTTCACTAAAACAGAGACAACAGTTCATCTCAGCTCGTCAGCTCCAGCAGCTTCACATTAGTTTCTATTTACGTCAGGGTGACGTTCTGCAGTCGGCTCATTACCCTGCGAGCAGCATCATCACTGAATGTAAACCTGTGAGGGAAATAGAGATGATTCTACCTGGCACACTGTGAAAAGGGAAAAGTTAGGCAGATGAATTTGTCTAGGTCCCTGATCCTTCCCCTGATCCAGAAAGGAGATTTGTGCATCGGACACATTTGTTAACGACTTCACATACGTATCATGCGTTTGACACAGAGGCCCCTTAATTGAATTTTAGTGCCACCAACACCAGAGACAATATGATACACAATACATCAGGCAACTTTCCCATATCCACACCTCCCTTCTTCTTTCTCACTATCCTCCACCAAGAAGGAGGTGACAGACAGATGTTCATTTCTGTGGAGAAGTGAGAGCGTGTCAGAGTGATAGAGAATAAGTGGGAGATGGAAGGAGGGAACGAGGAAGAGTGGGAGAAAGTGAAGGAGCGAGTGAACATGGAAGGGAGGGATACTGTCACACGGGGGGTGCAGGAGGTGGAGTATTAATAGACTGAGGTGTTAGAATATAGAGGAGGTGTCAGGGGCTGGTGCATTGGGATAATAGAATACATGTGTTTTATTACTGAAGCCCCAGGTTTTCAAATATGATGAATAAGAAGATTTAAGATTATTAAACATCCAACAGAGGTGTTGGTTTATTAGGAGCTGTTCAAATGATGAGTATTACAATGTAATGTTTCATGTTATTAAAGGTATCATGAATGTGAATGTGTAATAATCATATAATCAGCCATGAAGTCTTTCTATATCAGATGTTCAAGTGTCTTTCTTTCCTTCTCCTTCACCTCCTCCTCCTCATTTCTTCTCCTTCTCTTCTCCTACCTTCAATCCTCCTCTTCCACATCCTCCATTCTGCTTTTTCCCTCTTCCTCTCTCCTCCTTTCAACCTCTGCATTTGTCCAGCTTTCCCTCCTTCTCTCGATCCTCCCTTTCTTCTTCTTTTCCTTCTCCCTTCTTCCTTCTCTTCTCCGAGCTCTCCTCACACTTCTGTCGTCTCGCTCCCATTCTCTTTTATTCCACTCCTCTCCTTTTCTCTCCTCTTATCTTCATCCCTTCACATCTCTTATCTTCCTTCCATCATTTTGCTCTCTCCTCTCCTTTTCTCTCCTCTTATCTTCCTACCTTCACATCTCTTTCTTTCTCTCCTCTCCACCTCTTGTCCTCTTATCTTTTCCTCCCCTTGCTGTCTCACTCCCCATCCCCCTTACTTCTGTCCTCCTCTCTCCTTCATAACCTTCCTTGTTCTCTTCCTTCTCTTTCTCCTCTTCCACGGTTCCCCTCCTTCTCCCTTCTTCCACTCATCCTCCACTCTCTCCAATCCCAAATCTTATCCTCCTCCAATTTTCCCTCGTCCTCTCCACTTGTGCTCCCTCCCTTTCTTCCACTCTTCATCCTCCTGTCCTTCTTCTTACTTCTCTTCCTCTTTCCTTTTCATTTGCTGGTTGTCCTCCTCTTCTTCCTCCTCCTCTTCCTCTCCACTTGTGCTCTCTTCCTGTCTTCCACTCCTCATCCTCCTGCCCTTCTTCTAACTTCTCTCCTTCTTTCTGTTTAATTTGCTGCCTGTCCTCTCCTCACCTCTCTCCTCCTCCTCCTCCTCCTCGTCTTCCTCTTCTTCCTAAGTAAAATAACCAGTGGGTTTTTGCTTGGAAGTTACATTTTGACTCTATTCTTTGAATGGAAGAAAAAAAGAGGAGTGGAGTGATGGAAGTAAGGGAAGAGGGTGGAGAGGTAAAAGTAAAGATGCAGTAGTGTAAAGTGTATTCAAACCGAAGCTCGTCAAACATTTTACCTTAATTTCTGCATTGACGACAAAGCAGCCGCTCTCTTTCCCCCGTCGGTTGTTCTTCTGTTTACAAACATGCATTATGCACGAGTACAGCACAAAAATAAATCTGACTTTTCAAACTAAATTATGAAATGAGGCTTCAAGAAGCAAACAGGTCCCTCAACTGAGACGCTGCACATCCAGCTTATTGGAAATTCAAGCAGCGAACACGATCGCCTGCAGGAAATGTACCCGCACAGGAAGTGACAAATCTAATTTTAAACTTAAAGGAGACCAAAATGTCTCGGAAGCAGCAGCGGAGTGTCTGTTCTGGTCTGTGACGCTGCAGCTGACGTCATGTGCCCTGTCTCTTGTCCCTCTGTGATAAGTTAATCACAGGACACTCAGATTCGGGGACATGAATCTGCTCTTTTCTGTCAAGTTACATCACATCTGGAAGTCGAAAATTCCACGAAATTCAATCAGCCGCCTCCCACTGCTCAGCAGACATCCCATCAATTCAAAGTGATGCTCACAGATGAGATACAGTAGATCCAAAAATATACTTTAAATACAGACAGGGACGAAATGATTATATATATGTTTTTTTTAGAATAAAGGGATATTGTAGGATGTGATATTTTTAGTTCTGAGGTTAACCTAGTTCTACAGATTTTTGTTCTTTAAAAACATCCTGATGATTCTGTGTTTTGCAGTTTTGATCTTTCAAACATAAAAGAGGCTTCAGATGGAAATCCCTTCTCAAACAGAGTTTAACCTCAGTCTCTGTGTGAACAATAACTGATGTGGGGGGGGGGCAGAGTCTCTCAGGCTTAAAGCGTCACAGGATGAACCTTAAAGCACTGAATGAAAAGTCTTAAGTGTTAAGGGAAGTTCACATGTTTGATCACCAATGTTTCTAGTGGCTGTCACTTGAGACCATTACCTTCTGTCTCCTTCCTCTTTACGTCTTTGTCGTCTCTCAGTTCTCCTCTAAATGTGTCTTTCTCCTGTGTCTCCGTCCCGCAGGGCTGAGAAGAAGGAGAGGTCGAGGTTAAAGACGGTCAGAGTGTCCAGGTCTCAGGACAGATCGGTGAGTGGGGACTTTTATTAATAAATCCAGACTTTGATTGGTTTGTGTGTCTGAGTGTTGTCAATCATCAATGTCGTTTCCACTGGAAAATCCTTATAGTCTCACTACCAGCAACACAGGAAGCACCGACATTAGTTAAGACTTATGTCGGTTATTTCTTTGATCTGGAAACTTCCTGAGCTCCCATGCGACTTTCATCTCACTCGCACATCGTGATGACGGGAGCCGACTCACGAGTCTAACACCAGCTATTGATATCACTGGGTTGTCAGCTCGCTCTCTGTTTCCTCTCACCTTGTGAATCAGCACCTCAGCAGGGTGAAGAGCTGATAATTAAAAAATATCACACACATACACACATCACACACAGTTTGAGAAATCTGCAATTAGTCTCACTCGTGTGTGTGTGTGTCTGTGCATGAGCTTTTAAATATGGCCCCTGTTGATAACAGTTAAGATTCTGTTGCGATGATTAATTATTTCTCTCTCTCTCTCTCTCTCTCTCTCTCTCTCTCTCTCTCTCTCTCTCTCTCTCTCTCTCTCTCTCTCTCTCTCTCTCTCTCTCTCTCTCTCTTTCTCTCTCTCTGCAGGATCAGGATGATAAAGGTAGGTCTCCTCTCCATCAGCGACACCTGCTGGTCAGTCCCGGTACTTTAGTTTACCTCCTACATGATGTCGAGGGACGTTTGGATGTTTTACAGGAGATTTGTTTAATCCCTAATTCACAGACAAGCCTATGTACTAGTATGGTACTGAATGTATTATTTAACCTGTTTCTACCTAGTCCTTCAAATGTACTGAAGTACAGTATCCAGAGTGCACCTTTAACATTTCTCCTTTATTACATAGTAGAATCTCGTGTTTAATTTTCAGTCGTTTACACACACAAATCCTACGTTTGGTCAAGTGCTGCATCTTATGTATAGTGATGGAGCAATGCTAGATAAAGTGTGTGTCAATGTGAAACAAAAAGAATGAAAGACTGTGTTTGTGTATGTGTGTGTTTTCTGTGTGCTTGTGTGTGTGTCTGCTTTTGTGTTGCTGACTCTGACCTGTCTTGTCCTTCCAGAGCTGGTAACCTCTGGCACCAGCGATAGTGAGAGTAGTTCCTGTAAGTCTAGACCCTTATGTCTCTCTCTCTCTCTCTCTCTCTCTCTCTCTCTCTCTCTCTCTCTCTCTCTCTCTCTCTCTCTCCCCGTTTCTCTCTCTCTCTCTTCTTTTTTTGTGTTTTTTGTTTGTGGCGTGTGTATCTCTGTCATTGTTGGAGTGTCATGCATACATGTACACATATTTGTCTGTTGTGCTTATTGTGTTTTCTATGTGCTGCATGTGTTTGTGCGTGCGTGCTTGTGTGTGTATGTGTGTGTGTGTGTGTGTGTGTGTCACCTTCCTCTGCCTCTCCAGCCTTTTCAGAGCTGTTGATGAAGCCAAAAGTGAAAAGTAGAAAAGGACGAGGTTGTGTTTTGATGTGACTCATCCACTGCTCCTCTGAATGTGTCCTCTCTGTTTGTCCACTCAGCCGGTCAGGAGGAGGTTTTACTCACCTACCAACCTGTCATGCAGCAGGAAGGTCAGTGCTTCACCAGATACTCTCACTTTATTTCAACATCACTTTGTGGTTGTCAATCATGGACGTTGATAATAACACTCTTCAGAAATAAATGCTGATTTTACAAAAACATTTTCTAAGTATATCGTCCTGTATTAATCAGTGGAAACATGATTATATAGAATATATACACAAAAATCTGAAGGTATACCAAATTAAACTCATGTTCAGTAATTTCTTGGCCACTTGGAGGCAGCAGAAAAAAGAGACAAGTGGATTCGACACAATGAGTTGTACATTTCAGGTTACACAATTATTTGACACAATTTTAATTTACAAATATAATTAGTGCAGCTTTTAAACATGATTAAAGGAGAAAAGTGGATGTTGTTGTGTTGGCATCTCAATGTGTGTCTTTGTGTGTATTGATTGTGGTTCTGTTTCTCTCTTTCAGTTAATTACACACGGCCGGTCATCGTGCTCGGACCAATGAAAGATCGGGTCAACGATGACCTCATCTCTGAGTTCCCTGACAAGTTTGGCTCGTGCGTCCCACGTGAGTCTCGTATAAGAGCCGACCTCCAACACCCAGTGAAACCTACAGTTCAGATCACCTGTGTTGACCTTCACTCACATTGTGAAAGCTGTAAAATCCTGTTTATGAGGCTGTAACAGCGACGAGGCCTCCCGTGATGTTTGTGTTTTATGCTTTTCAGCACTTTTTTTACGAACTCACTTAAAGTTGATGTTTAGCTTACAGCAAAACTTTCACACATAGTTCACATTAGAGCAGAAAAGTTCATTTTTATCGAACTCTCTACACCTTGAACAATTTCCAGACACTTTGAAGTGATTCATTGTTTGGCAGGCAGCAGAGACGAGTTGTGAATCGAAAGTTAAAGTCAAAGATTAAAATGAATCAGCTGACAGTTTGGCTTTTATACAAATTCATGCAATTAGACAGATACAAAAACTGAGAATAATAGTAAAGTGGTAAAATTCCATAAAGGAAAACGAACAGAAAGGACCTGATATGTATCGATTCTTTAATGATGTGTAAAACCACTGATCCTCAGACACGACACGGCCGCGGCGAGACTACGAGGTGGACGGCAGGGATTACCACTTCATGTCCTCCAGAGAGCTCATGGAGCAAGAGATCCAGGAGCATAAATTCATCGAGGCCGGACAGTACAACAACCATCTGTATGGAACCAGCATACAGTCTGTCCGAGAGGTCGCCGACAAGGTGAGACGCCGAGAAAAACGACAGAGGAGACTGGATGAGGGGATCGATGGAGGACATAATACACAGATATGCTTAATGATTCCTCTCTCTCTCTCTCTCTCTCTCTCTGTCTGACTCTGTCTCTCCACCAGGGAAAACATTGTATACTGGACGTATCAGGGAATGCAATAAAGCGTCTCCAGATGGCAGGCCTCCATCCCGTCGCTATTTTCATTAGCCCACGCAACGTCGACAACATCCTGTGAGTAACATTAGAAACACCAGTGATTTCACCACAAGGTCCAGTTAGTGGCAACATGGTCCCAGTCAAAGAACTTTAACATGGTTGAGAGAAGGAGAAGTTCTGGGACAACCCAACAGGCTCCTGTCAGCTGATGAAGACAATAACATATGGTCGAAGGCTCCAGAACAAGCCTCTGATTTCATCTTGTGGTGAGATTCTCTCCCCAGTGACTCCCAGTGCACAGCAACTGGCATCTACAGCAATTGATTTGAACGGGAGCAGTTATCAAGTCCATGCATTGGAATCTGAGTCTGGAAAGGAAAATGTCATCGCTACACTTTCCTTCTATCAGGGCAAACTACAAAATTAGTTATTGTGAAGATCTGCTTTGTGTTCTAAAGTTCTACAGACACAATTTACATTTGACTACAACAATTAAGTCCTTGTGTGTGTATATATTCTGTTAGTTTTTATTCCATTTTAGTTTTGTGTAATTCATTTATATAATTTTCAATTGATTTGTTGCTTAACATCAGGAGGAATATATAAGATAATTTGGTTAATCCCAGTGTCCAGTCATAAAGTGAGAAAAATGTAAATCTATGCACTGCTGCAGTTCCACTGTAATAAAGGCTAAAGATCATCATATCACGGGACCATTGCTGATCAAGGAGGTTTTTAAAGGTTCACATTCGTGGAAAAAAGCTGTTGTAAAGTGTGACGATGAAAGTGTGCGTTACGTCTCAGTAATGATTTGTGACTCGTGTGTGTCTCCAGAGAGATGAACAAGCGCTTGACTGAGGAGCAGGCGAGGAAGGCGTTCGACCGAGCCGTCAAACTGGAGCAGGAGTTCACAGAGTACTTTTCTGGTCAGTTCCACACTGGACCACACAAACCAGTTCATGACCTGCAAAGCTCCTGGAGCAGAGGAAGCTCCCACCACAGTCTCACACAATCCAAAGCAGCAACACGTTTACATCCAAAGTTATGAAATAGTCATTATGATATTATTATTAATATACCAACTCTATAAATAACTATAAATTTACCTTGTGTCAAATCACAGCACGTGAAAAAACACAATGATGTAAATTGCCTGAGCTTAAGAAAGTTCACGCTCCACATCTAATTGTTGATTATTATAACTCCTAATAATGTCAATATTGTAAATGATCATACATTATGGGAATGTTGGCATTAGTGAATATACAGAGGTTCATCTGCCAACGGTACCGCACCTGTGTCTAGATTCATGCCAACATTTAATGACTTTTACATCTTCCACATAAAAACCTTACACACACACACTCTCACACAGACACACACAAACACACATCTGCATCTCAAAAAAGACAGACATTATGATCCGCTTTCCTCCTATTCCTTATTTCATTACATTTCCTTTGTGTCTCTCCTGCTGTTGTAGTTGTAGTTGGTCACTTTATTGTGTTTTATTATTTCTATTAATAATTATAATAATGATCTTTTCAGTTACATCTAATTTAATGGAGATTTTGATTGATAGTTTATTGTCCGTGTGTTATATATAAACGTTTGTTGTGTAGTTGACGCAGTGTGTGTCTGTGTGTGTGTCTCTATGTGCAGGAATCGTCCAGGGCTCGTCTCTAGAGGAGGTTTACTCGCAGGTGAAGCAGATCGTGGAGGAGCAGTCCGGTCCGTACATCTGGATTCCAACCAAGGAGCGACTTTGAATAAACACATCACACACACACATCACTCTTTCAATACTTCCTACTTCTCTAATTTTCTATTATCAGCCTGCTTCCTCTCTCTCTCTCTTTGTTTCTCCGGTGCACTCATCACAACGAACACACACACACACACACACACACACACATTCACACATTCACACAAGCACATGAACTGGGACGAGTGCTGAGACTATCTGGGACCTGCCAGTTCCTGAAGTGGGAGGAGCTCAAGTCTGTCCAGCAGCCTATCGGTGGATCTTCCTACAGCTCGGTTCCTTAATGTTTAAGGAGGTGGTTTCCAATCAAGGCGACATGTACCATTATCTGATTTGATTTCATTATTGTTGTTCTTATTGTTGTTGTCGTTGTTGTTTTCATATTAACGAAGGGTAATGCATCAATGTATGGGTTTGTTATGATAATATTGTCACCAAGAGGCAGACTTTTGCACGCTGTAGCTTTAAGAGCATGTTCTTGGGAGAAAAACTTGATCTCCTCTTCCTGTCGGACCGTCTTTCCTCATGGCATCATTCCTGTTTAGAGTTTCTCTCTCTCCCTCGTCTTTTTCTTTCTACCTCTCATAACCCATCCCTCGTTCCATCCTCTCCTCTGTCAGACTTTAAATATGAGGTGAAAACTTTAAAATGTGCCCCGACCTTTTGGAATCAAGGGCCAAAAGGAAACTTTACGTACAGTTAAGGTTACGAGATGTAGAAGCGAAATATATATATGAAGATATTCTGCAAGTGGAGTTATTTAAGATTTCTAAGATCAGATCAAAACTAAAATAGATTATATTGTTTTTGAAGGCTTGAACAGAAACTGAGCACATCAGCCTCATACTGGTGATAAAGCCCATGTGGAGCCCTGAGCCGTTATTTATCAACTCTCTGAGAATATAGAAAGAGTATATATTTAAATTGCTGTAAGTAAAGATTAGGACACATTTGACAATTCATCCTGAAAGACTGATAATTGGTAAAGGAAGCAGAATGACCGAAAACATCTGAGCCCACAGCCGAGGAGAAGGAACAGACGGAGTGGTGAGAAAAGATAAGTCAGTGGGACATCTACAGGACTTCAAAGCTGCTATTTAAAGGTCAAATAGTTGCTTTAAGAGCAGCTTCTCACATGTCACTTTACTCTGAGCAGAAACGGACAATTAGAGACATGTACTTAAGATAATAAATTTGAATATAGTGTCACACTGACAAGTGGAAGTCAAATGATTTTAGTTGTGTTCTTGTCGTACCCCTGCGCCTGTTGAAGGAGATAATAAGTAGAAGAAAAGGTTATGTTTAAAATCGTATTAAATGTTCAAATCAAATCCAAATAACATGTAATCATGTTATTTGAGCTCGATATGGTTCATCGTGACTAAACATTATTTTTAAAACTATTGTATGTAAGAGTATAAGCTCCTTTATGTCAAAGGAAATTAACATATATTTAAGTCTAGTGAAATATAAGTGAATGATTTTTGGATTCATCTTTCACTTAAGTTCAAATTGTAACTTTTGCTCCTTAATAAAAATGGGCACAGATCCTCTGATAAAGAAACTTTAGTAAATCCCACAGTTTCACTGCCTTTCTCTCCTTCCTCCTCCTCCTCTTCTCTTCTTCACGCCTTAATTTCCTCCTCTTGTCCTCTCGCCTCCTTTCCTCTCTACACTCACGTGACATTAGTTGAGCATCGAACAGTGTATCATCATCTTCAACACTATCATCACGATCATAATCATCAGCATCATCGGTATAGCTTTCCCTTCTTGCTGTAGTTGCACTAATGAGGGCTGGTTTCATAAAAGCATCTTAGGCTCACAGGTCTGATACCGTCCCAGTGTTTCTCTGGTGTTTATCGATGTGTGACGCATTCACTTGTCCTTCAGCTGATTCTCTGCTTTATAAAACTGGTTTGAAAGCCCTGAAGAGAGGACACGTTTAGCATTTAGCAACTAAACAGCTAAATCTTCCCTTCACAAGTCGGTGGTGACCAAAAACAGAGCTAAAAGAGAGCAAAGTCAACACTGATGCTTAAGTGAAAAGATCGACTATAATCTGTGTTGTCAAGTGTAACATTCAAGATGCTTTTGGAGACACAGCCCACGTATGGACCTTGTCAGATCAACCACGACCCATCTCCACCCTCAACCCCCCCACGGTGACTCCTCCACGCTGACTGGAGACCAGAGACACACAGAGAGGCTGTTCTGTCAGCAGAGCAGCTCCCGGACCAGCATACTGGATAGTTTGGACCATGTGTGTTTCAAAAGCTTTAATATCTCCTCACTGAATGTTCAATGCTCCACTCCAATTCCCCCCCTCGCGTGTTCCTCTGTGCGACTCGAGTAGATCGCTGGTGTTTGTCAGTTGACAGAAACAAACTCTCTGTATGACTCCGGCTGTGTGCTTCTAGCCAGGGGACCAGGCCACTGTCTGTTAGAGTAAAGCACTGATGCAAAGAATCTATTACAGAGATGGATCTATATCTAACATATTATAATATTTATCCCTGCTCTAACTGCCTATTTTGGTACAAAAATGAATAAATAAAAGTCTTTATTGACATCTACTGAAATCCTTCCACTCATTACCACATATGATTTTTGTTTCTGTTGATTAATGTGAATATGAGATATTAACTGTGAATATGAATATATTTTCCTTTACTTTAATCTGAACTGCAGGTTTGTATTGGACTCTGTGAATATATGATATGGCTCTTGTGTTGAGTTTGTACTCTGAATCCTCTGGCTCCGGATCTGTGCTACGTTCATAGAAAGTGTTTTTAATAATCTCCACCTTTAACCCATTAATAGTTATGATAAAACACTGACAACGATGTACTACCGCACATCAATGCAACTCTTATAGCTACAGATGAGGACCATTTATCCATCTGTGACATCTGCATTTAGGTAAAAAGACCAGTGTAATAACTACAAATACAAACTTACAACACATTCAACCTTTTCTCTAACTGTTGCTAATAAAATTATTCCTCTGAACTAGAACATTCTAAATTTACTGCGAACACTTAGTGCAACAACATCATTGTAAAGTATAAGCACCTTTTTGATTCTTTAAAAGTAATATTCATAATCCTGAGTCTCCTGTGAGGAGGAGAGAAATTAAAACTGTGCAACAGACTGCAGAAAATACTGCTTCACTTTTCTTTTACAAATGATGATGAGGATGATGTTTATCAATGGCTTCTAAAAGCGAGACTTCACATCTGAAGTTCCCTGTAGTGGCCTCGTGACACACAGGTTTCCATTGTGCACTGAGTTGAGCCTGTATAAACACACAAGCCTCATCGACTCTGGCTGAACAAATCTCGCACTCTTTCGCACAAATCCACTCATGAACACACAAAACTGTGTTAATCATTTACCATCTTAGTCTTTCTCTATCACACACAGACTCACTCACTGCCGCTGGAGTTAATCGGTCACTGACCATCACAGCAGGATGAGGGTCAGTATGAATGAGGTCACAGTGGAAGATGACCTGACCTCAAGGGAAGTGGAACTTTTGGACCAGTGGCTTGATATCATGATCGTTATGCTGTTGCCCAGAGGAGGCTTGTATAAAGACAAAAGAAGAGGCCCTAACATACGTCCTTGAGGGACACCATTTTCATTATCCAATGTGAACGACACACAATCAACTTAACAACCAATCAATAAAATGCATCATAGACCGGCATGGAACTCAAACACTTAATTTCATCTTCTTGTAATTTACTTTAATATAATTTGCTGCAAACTTAAAAAAAACATGAATTTCATTATGAGAAGAGCTCTTTTTAATCATTAGTGGATATAAGTTCATTTTTAGTTAATTATTGGAAGTTGTATTAGTCTTATATGATGATTTTTATTACTTGCTTGTAGAAAATGTTCACGTTTTTGACTTTCCATCTGATTCGTTCCAAATTGCATCCCTCTTTCCAGGAAACCTAGTCATATTACTATATTACTACGTTATACAGAATTAATATGAAACAAAAGGGTGAAATTATGAAAGGGCACATTGCAACATTAGTGACTCGTAGGAAAACTCGAGGTGTATTCTCAGGATGTTAACAAAGCTTGAGATCTCATGTAATATGTCTGACCTCATTAATCTGTGTCACAATCTCAAGTCCAAGGTTCAGATCATAACACTTTGAGTTTGTCCAGTCCTTAGGTTCAACTTACCATGATCCGGGAATCACAGGTAATCCACTGCAGTAAACCACTGTTATTAAACTCAGACACCACCGGTTCAGTTAGTGTTGTTCAGGGTTCACTGTAGATTGGAGTTGTTTGGATATTTGAGAGAAAGTCAGCTTTGCAGTGGTGACAGCGGTGGAGGAGTAATAAACAAACCAGGAGAAGAGAATAGCTCGGTCCTGACACCTCAGTGCGGCTGCCTCCTCCCTGTCATCCTCACTCTGTCACACTGTGAATGTTACTGCAGCAAAAACAGAATCTGCCTCCCCAGCCGGTTATAAACTCTGCAGTAACATTACCTGCTCTACAGAAACAGCTACAGTCACAGTTGAGACCATTTGAAAGCTGCACTGCATTTCACCTCACATCATGTTGCATTAGCTGCACTGTATTACACAAATACTGAGTGAAAACTGACTAAAGTGAAAAGGAAAGTGAATTCAAGTTAAAATTATGAATTTTGATTGTAAACCTCTTCAGCACTTAACTTGAATTTCCTTGAATTGATCCTTTGAATGTCTGTACTGCTGAGAATTCCCTCAA
This sequence comes from Platichthys flesus, assembly GCF_949316205.1. Taxonomy (NCBI): domain Eukaryota; kingdom Metazoa; phylum Chordata; class Actinopteri; order Pleuronectiformes; family Pleuronectidae; genus Platichthys; species Platichthys flesus. Next base: position 4,447,196 of record NC_084953.1, on the reverse strand, counting down.
CTCTTCAAATTCAGTTTTCAAAGACATCGACTTCTCAGCATTGATTCTTTAAAAGTTATAAATCTCCAGGGAATCGTCCGTTCTGCAGTTTAAAGAAAACTTTCATTTTAGAAACTTGCTGTAGTTTGATGCATGTTTTGATAAGTTCCTTAGTAATGAGAACATTGTGAACCACGATGAAGGTCCATTTTGAGATCAATCCCTCGCCCCATGTTCAGCTGTAGTTCCTTATTTGCAGGGAAACTTTTTATAGTGTTTACTTGTCCAAGTTGATCTGCAGTTTACACTGTTTCATTCGATTTTATGTTTAAACTATATATGACTATAGAAGCTTTATTAGCCTTACCACCCATGCTAGGTAATGTTTATGGCTGGATACTCAGGGCAATTACAGCTTTTATGATGAGGCTAGCTTCCTGTGTTTCACCAAATCTACGCAGAAATATTTAATGACCCTAGCCACACATTCATTTCCATTTGGCATGTACTTTGTTATGCTAACTGCATAAAAACAGAATAAGGAATCCAAGTGTCATGAACCTGTTCTATCTCCAGGAAGACAAGAAAAGTTCTGCATCAAAGATGATGTGATGAGAGAAATATTGAATATATAGATACGCATATTACATCAATTAATATGCCATAAACTATAATATAATAATGTCAAATTGAAATACATTTAAGGAGAGTACATGACAAAATCGACATAGTTAAATCCGTCCAATATGTCCAATGGAATATATAACTAATACATTTACTCCATTAAAGCCACATATACTTTTGATTTCACTACATTGATCTGACAGCTACTGGTTACTTTTCTTACTGTTGCATAAAAAAATCAAGTGCTAAACTCTAAGTTGAACCAATCAGTGTTGTACAGCTTGTCTAAACTGCTGATCCACAGTATCTCAGCTGCACCTCGGCTCCCTATTTGTTATCATAAAAAAAGACCCACCTCATTCAAAACCACTTCTGGTTTCGCTTGATCCAGATTCTTTATTTTGAGCCATCAGTTTACCAAATGTCCAAATGATTTTTATTCCATCAAGATCCAGGCTTTATTCCCTATCTTGCTTTGTTGCAGAAAGTGATAGTAAATTCCTGGATCTGCACCAAACTTTAATGGTTTCTTCCTTCGCTCATGTTCAATCCTTGCACCAAGTTTTGTAGAAATCCATTGAGTACTTTTTGCGTAATCCTGCAAACAGGAGTGAAAACGTATTCTCCTCGGTGGAGATAAAGATTAAACCAGTGGAACTCAACATATTCTACCTGTGACACATCACAGTAATTTTGCTCCTGATATTTTAAGTACATTTCTGCAATAATACTTCTCTTTTACTTTTACTACACTGTGTAATGGAGGTTTTCTGGTAACTGGTGTAAGGAATACTCAGGCGGCAGCTGATGTCTCATGCAAAAGATTTTATTGTAGACTTGATGCATCAATGTGAAACAATACACAAACACTAACAGAGTAACATGAGCAATTGTCCACCCCCCAAGTCTGAAGATGTATATCTCCTTCTTCTTGCATCACACATTCTAACGCAAAAAGTTGGTGCTTCTCTGTCTGAGGCATCTGAGTTAGACTCTAGAATGTGCTGTCGGTTGAACCTTTATCTATAACCTGACCTTGGGTCCTGCTTGGAGGGAGAAGGGAGTATCTGTAGAACTAGACAGGCCCCACTCTCCCAATAGTGTTCAGATATAATGTGTAATATACCTTATGTACATAGTATCTGGTGGCATATACAGTAATGTGTGAGGATGGTCAAAAGCTCCTCCACACTGTGGTACCTCAGTAATTGGTAACTGACTTTTTCCACCTCACGCAGCAGGAGAACAAGCCTTGATTCAAACCCAGGAAATTCTCAATGCAAGCTTTTATCTCCTCCACGCCTTCATAGTTTCATTTCTCTTCGATGACCACATGACCAGAGTCGGTGGAGTTATTATTTTTTGGGGGTTCATCTAAGTTATTGATATCATAACTTAGTTTTCTGTTTCAGATAAATCCAGCTCCTGAGCTTCACGTGCGTGTCAGGGAGGAAAGCAGGTAAACAGCCTGTTTGTCTGTGTTCGTCTCAGCAGCAGTGAGTCACTGACCAACATGGATCTGTTCCTTTCTGCCCATCAGTGGAAAACCCCACCGTAGTAGTGCAGGGGTGAGAGGGGGGAGAGGGGAGAGGCTGTAAAAGACCTCTCTGTCCAGTCTGTGGCCGGCAGCCAGTCAGCAGCAGCAGCAGAGACGTGTCAGACCAGGTATACTCCCTCCGCCATAAACACTCAGAGTCTCATGATTCCTGAATGACCGGTGACTGGGTTGTAAATCACCGAAAGTACAACCTCCTCCAGCTCCACACGAGGACTTTAAGCCGAGTCTTGAAGATAGAAGTTGAACTTTGACTCTGGAGACTTCATATAAAGTGGAGCAGAGGGAACAGGAGGCTATTTTACCTTGTAACGGACGGAGTGAGACCATGGCCACGTGGAGGACAGTGGGAGCTCTGCTGCTGATTCTACCTGCAGGTGAGAGCTGCTTCATAACACCAGAGTTACATAAGGTCACTGTGGGTTTTATTTTTGGATAAAGCCTTTCTGTTGAGTTTAGATATTTGTCCCGCAAAGATTTACTAAAAACACAAAGACCTCTTTTAGAAAATTGAAGATATTTAAGGAGTTGTTAATATGCAAAGTGTTCAGAGTTACTGATGTGTGATAAAAGCAATCATTCTTTCAGATACGTCATGTTGAGTAAAACGGGTACAAATTCATTATTCGATAAAACTATCCAGTATTTAACATTAAACGTGGCAAACATCAAATAGAGAGTAAATGCATATATTTGTTTTACATCTTGATGTTCAGCTTGTGCTTCCACAGATATAATTTACAACCTCCAGGGTGGGAAGTAACATTTTTTGACAGAAAGTACCGTGGAGTTGACGGAATATGCAAATATGGACAGATTACTAAATGGGCCTATACGGGTCCCTGTGACCCTGAATGACCCCAAAGAGACATTAAACAACCACAAAGACACAAACAACCACACAGATATGCACATTGACCATAAGAAACATACATTGGCCACAAAATCACATACAATTAACACAAAGAGATGAAAAACGTGACAAATGACAGTTTCTTAGCCTTGTTTTCAGTCTGGATGTGTGGTTGATAGTTGAAGTGATGAGTCTTTCTGTGTGTAAAGGTCCATTGTGTCATGATCCATGGTTATAGAGTTAGACTCCTCCAGATGTTCTTTCATGAATCACAGGAAGTGTTTGTGTGACTGATCGGCGAGGTGTCTCTCTGTGTGTGTGTCTCTCCCTCAGTGTTGGGCCAGAATAGCATCAGCTGGTGCACCATCTCAGATGCAGAGCTGAGGAAATGTGAGGCCATGTCTCAGGCTTTCGCCAAAGTCTCCATCCGTCCATCCCTCAAATGTGTCAGCGGCGTGACAGTGGAGGGCTGCGTTCAGAAACTGGAGGTCAGGTTTTTAAACTGTTTCTTTAAACCTGAGTGAAAACGTCTTAATCATCTGTGATCACTGTAGTTCCGTCATACTGCCTTGTGCCTCATGCATTGATGTAGATCAGTTCATTGAATATTAATTAAACCCACAATTAATTGTTATCAGTCAGGAATAGAATACTTAGAGCAGCAGATCACACTATCGAGCATCAGATAACAGAGGCAGCATGGAAAGTGGCAATAAACTTCTTAATCAGTAAATCAGTTATCAGAGGGAACAGAGCTGTTTATGACAAACACAAACTGGAAAATTCCTGATCTGTGAACAGTCTCCAGAGGCTGAAACGATGTGAAAACAAGTGTAAAAGCACATATTATAAATTTCACTAATTTGTCATTATTTGATATGAACCAAAACCATAACATTTTTCAATTAAAAGCTTGGTTAACTAGTTAAAATAATGAATATTGTTGTGATGCTCCAGAGATTTAGCCCTAAATATTGTAAAATATCATGAGGCCACAAAATATTCTCCAATCTTTGTCTAACATGATTTTTGTTTATTTACCTCTGCAGAGAAAAGAAGCTGATGCGGTTTCCATGTATGGACCTGACATCTACGAGCTGGGAAAGACCGCCTCCTTCAAGATGGCCGCCAGTGAATCAAAGAGCGACCGTAAGATTTGAATAATGATTTACACGTTCAGACATGTCCTCCCACATGTGTGTATTTATCTTTTCATATTGAGCCAGTTTCAGCTTTCGCAATGATCTGCTGGTTTGGTAACCTCAGTTTGAAGGCTCGGTTTGTCATGAAATGTTTCATCCATACATTCATTAGTAAAGTCTGGTCGTCATTAAATTGATGCTTATTGACCATATCTGATAATTCTCAACTTGTGCTTCCACAGTATCTCACGATGATCTTGTTTATAATGAATAACAAGAAGGTTATGAATGTTCAGAGTCATTAGAGAAGATCTCTGAGCAGCATGAGGCTTATTTCAACATCCACTTTGATCTAGAACTCATTTCTGGTCAATGACAACAACATGTTTCTGTTAAACTTCGTGTTCCAGTGTCGTACGTGTGTGAACACCTGTGCTGTTGTCGCCTCAGGCACCGGCGCCTCCTACTACGCAGTGGCCGTGGTGAAGAAAGCGGATTCGGGCATCAACATCCACAACCTGGCAGGAAAGAAGAGCTGCCACACTGGGAAGGGCCGGACGGCCGGCTGGAATATGCCTCTGGGATACTTCACAGACCAGGGTTACATGTCTGTGATGGGCTGCAAGTTCTCACAGGGTAGGACAGACTTCCATTCTCACAAATCCATTCATGTTCAGAACATGCAGAGAGCTGGAGGGTGTGTCTGTTTGTGTTCAGCTGTGGCAGATTTCTTCAGTGCGAGCTGCATCCCCGGCGCCAACGAGGCCGGTGACCCCACGTCTCTGTGTGAGCTGTGCAAAGGAGACGGGAGTGGAACGTTGTTCAAATGTGACAAGAGCCCCAAGGAGATGTACTTCAGCTATGAAGGAGCTTTCAGGTGACACACATTCATCCTCACACACAGAGAAGAAACTGATGATATTCCCTCCTTTCCTTGTTTACATCCTTTATTCTCAATGTCCTCTCTTTGGGTTCGGCCTCTGTAGATGTCTCGCTGAGGGAACAGGACAGGTGGCCTTCATCAAACACACAACAGTGGAGGAGAACACTGAAGGTATCATCTTAGTTTCCTATTAAAGAGGCAACACCAAAAGTATACTTTGTAATGTAATAGTATGAAAAGTTTATTGGTAGAACTAAAAGTTGTTCATGTTACTCATCAAATCAGAAAAAGATTGTCTTGTCATGAGATATTAGAACTACCTCAACTGACAGGATCTCTCTTTACGGATTCTCTGACTTTATAGTCTGAGCCATGTCCCATTCATAGACATGGAGCAGGTGGGGTTCATGACCCATATTGCAGTCATCCACCAGGGGGGCGTCAAGGCCCTTTGGCTTCATCGTTCATCATGTCATCCATCTTTATTTACAGTCTGTGTCTGTTAGCTAATCAGTTAATGTTTCACCAGGTCGAGGTCCAGAGTGGGCAAAGCTCCTGAAGTCCTCCGACTATCAGCTGTTGTGTCGCGACGGCACCAGAGCTTCCATCGCTCAGTGGAAAACATGTCACATGGTCCGCGTCCCATTCCGAGGCATCGTGGTCCGCAGTGATGTCACTTCCTCCGTGGTGTTTAACATGCTGAAGGAGGGACTGGTACGTGTTCACTCACAAACACTGTGATACAAGTCTTCTGCTCATTCATAAGTCTGGTTTAATTTGTTTTGTCATGTGAGAAAAACAAATATTAGATACAAAAGTTGATCACTATGAAACTTCTGTTCTATGTCACTTTGGTGTGAGTGGGTTAGATAAGTGAGGAGCTGACTGAGAGTCATAGCTTCCATCGTCATCATCTGCAGATCAGTTAATAAGACTTAGAAGTCATTCAAAACCAACGTTTATCTCCATTATTCAAGAGGAAACTTTTAAAATGTGAAGAATTCAAAAACAGAGTTTGGTGGATTTGTTACAGGAAGCTGGGGATTATGGGTAATATCCATGTGGTGGTAAAAAGATCGTAAAGCCAACGTTGTCTTTAAAGGTCCAATGTGTAAGATTAACGTGAAAGGGATCTGCCGGCCCCTGAACCCTGAGGAGGTGCCTGGTGTTTTATGAGGGAGGTGAGATTACTGTGAGGTCGTTCTGTCCTCTCTGCAAAACAGATAAGAAAATAATTGTGAGCTGAAACATTTGGTGATTAAAAGACTTCAGGAGGTCAACACAACAGACACACTCTATTTGATCTCTTTCTATACAGTAGATCCTCTACCTTAGCTTGTTTATGACAAACACTCATATCTCTCTAGTGCTAAAAGATGGTTCGCTGGTTTGACGCTGTGTAACTTCTTTATCTGTAGGAAAAGTCGGACTTCAACATGTTTTCATCTGCGGAGTACGGAGGAGGAGCGGTGCTGTTCTCCGACTCAACCACCATGTTACAGGAGGTGGAGTCAGACGACCCCGAGAGGTGGATGGGCCGGTACTATTACAACGCTCTGAAAGCCATGGACTGTAAACCAGAAGGTGAATATATCTGTCTATCTTTCTATCTATGTATCTATCTATGTATCTATCTATGTATCTATCTATCTATCTATCTATCTATCTATCTATCTATCTATCTATCTATCTATCTATCTATCTATCTATCTATCTATCTATCTCAATGATGTATTTCATTTTGCGGCTCACTCATCTATTTATAATCTGTAATTATTCCAGATAATCTGCGGTGGTGTGTGTTGTCCGGCTCCGAGCAGCAGAAGTGTGCTGACATGGCCAAGGCCTTCAGAGTAAAGGGTCTGACTCCAGATGTCCAGTGTGTCTATGGAGACTCTGTGACCGACTGCATGAGCAAAATCAAGGTGACACTGCAGTGACATTGACTTCAAAATAAAAGATCTTGAGCTTCAAGAGAGTGTTGAGAGTGAGATACTGATATTCACAGTCAAGAGTTAATTTAAAATGATCTGAAACTGATTACACACAAGAGTGTGAGGAACTACTTAAAATCTCAGAGGCCATATTTAAAGAATTTATTTAATGTGTACTTTGACTTCAGTGTCTTACTTTACAGTTCAGCTCATTACAACCATCTTCTTATATTTCTCCTTGGCGTATAGAACAAGGAGGCTGATGCCGTCACTCTGGATGGAGGATACATTTACACGGCAGGCAAAGACTATGGCTTGGTCCCTGCTACTGGCGAGAGCTACACAGGTTAAAAACACACACAAACAAGACCACAATCACACGTTCTGCAACACAGTGCGTACAAACGTGTGGTGTGTTTCTCTCTCTGCAGAGGAAAGTGATGGCTCCATATACTACGCCGTGGCCGTGGTGAAGAAGAGCAGCCTTGACATCCGGAGCCTTGATGACCTGCGCGGCCGCCGCTCCTGTCACACGGGATACGGTCGCTCGGCCGGCTGGAACATCCCGGTAGCAGCGCTGATGGAGAGGGGCCTGATCGCCCCTCAGCACTGTGAGATACCCCAAGGTCAGTGAAATACCCCAAGGTCAGTGAGAGGTGTGAGAGTGAGTGAGGTGTGAACTGCAGCGAGTCAGCTCAACTGACTCCCAATGGTTTGTTTTCAACTGTTTTTAAGGGATATAACATTTTATTTCTTTATTGATCCATTTGTTTAAAAATGTCACTGATTCGTTTTTAATGGCGAGTGGGGCAAGTTTTTAATAAGTTTCGTTTTTTAAGGTATATTTTGAAATAATTTCAGATAAACAACATATTTGGTGTAAAAGCTTTTCCCTCCCGTGTTTGACTTCCTGTTTCCCGTCTCTCCCATGATGCTTAGCGGTGGGAGGTTTCTTCCAGCAGAGCTGTGTGCCAGGTGCCAATCAGCCTGGCTTCCCCAGCAACCTGTGTGGTTTGTGTGCGGGAGACGCCTCAGGACAGAACAAGTGTGAGAAGGGGAAGGACCTGTATGATGGATACAACGGTGCATTCAGGTACACAACACTGGAGCATCCCAAAACACTGAACCTCTTCAAGTTTCCTCATTCTTTATTCCTATTTTTATTTTATTTTATTTTATTTTGCAACTACGTAATACTACACTACCCATGATCAGTGTTCTCATATTTCATTATAAAAAAGAAATCAGAAACCAAAAGTGAATCTCCACATTGTGTCATAACTTTGATCTTGGGCTTTTACCTGTTGTTTGAGACACAAATCAGGAATTTGAAGCTCAGCGATTGGATGTTTCTTATTGTACAAAACTAAAAAAGATCTGGTAAACATCTTACTTTTAGTTTTAATGCTCACAGACTTACATCTTTAATTTAAAAAAAAAGGGAATATTTGGAGGACTAGTTTCCTAAACCCTTGTCCCACACTACACGTGTCTGTCTTTCTTCTCCCAGGTGTCTGGCAAGCGGAAACGGAGACGTGGCGTTCGTCAAGCATTCGACCGTCTTCCAAAACACAGATGGTGAGACGAGCAACTCCAAGATACAAAATGCTCTTCTCAGGTATGTGAGGGACATGTAGTAACCCCCCTGCCTCTGTGTGTTTGTTCAGGTAACTCTGCGGAGGCGTGGGCAGCGAACCTCCACTCCGGGGATTTCCAGCTGCTCTGTGCTCATGGCACTAAAGCCGAGGTCACACAGTACCGTAGCTGTAACCTGGCTCGAGTCCCTGCCCACGCTGTGATGGTTCGGCCTGGCACCAACATCCACGCCGTCTATGGACTCCTGGACCGCGGACAGGTAGGAGTGTCCATACCGGGGATAGAAGGGAGGGACACGTAGTCCTTCAGAGTAAAGGACTTTAGCCTTTGTAAGAGTTATGACATCTTCGTAAGGTCATGAAGCTACAACAGGATTTTCTCATTTTAAAAATATGAATGGTCCTGAGGTGTCACTGACTCTTCAGTCTCTGTCTCTTCCTCTGTCTCTCTGGTCCTGTAGATTTATTATAGCAACGACACAGGTGCTGGTTTCAGGATGTTTGACTCGCAGGCCTACGAGGGCAGTGATCTCATCTTCAAAGACTCCACTGTTCGCCTCATGGGGGTCGGGGACAGGAGGACCTACCAGGAGTGGCTGGGACAGGCCTACATGGACTCACTGGTCACGATGCAGTGTAATTCATCCGGTGCAGGTACATTAAAATCACATTTCCCGTTCCGAAAATCAAATCCCAATACTTTTACGTACTACTACATTCACAGTGAGTGACATTACTTTTGGAATAGTGCGCTGCTGTAATCATGGAGTGATGGTGTTACCATAATAACCAGTTACCCACTTGTAAATACTGTTTACGTCAACATCTAAGTTTTGATAAAGAATGGGAAAGTAAACGTTTTCTGAAACTTCTGATTAATTTGACTTTGACAGACTCATGTTTGAAAATTACAGAAATTCAGGCAAAAGCAGGCAAACCTGGATATCCCCTGTTAACTTAATGTCAACTGTAGAAGTAATTAAGTGCTAAACTTCGTTAATTTAACTTCAACACAGTAAAACAACTCAACAACTGCACTCAAAGTGCTTTTTAACAAACCATCCGCTTGCTAGCGACAGTCTTTGAAAAGATGTGTGATGGCTGTTTTGTTTTAAGTACAGACACGGAACTATGTAATAATTCAACAGGACTGGAAATGAGAACACAAATGTCACAGTTAGTTCCTGTGGACATTGTCCTGGGTCTCTCCAACCAGCCCCTTTGTTAAATGTTCAGGAAATGAAGGTGAAGTTCATTGAATGTTTGAAAACGACTTCAGACACAGTGCAGGGAAACTGATATGAATCTTCATTGCAGAAAAACACCTCTCATCTTAGAGTTGTATCCCTTTAAGCCAGAATCTGTGACAACATTGTTTTACAACTTTACTAATATTTCCAAATCTCTCCCCCCCCCTCCTAGTGATGTCCTCCGTGTGGCTGCTGCTGACGACCCTGCTCAGCCTCTTGATGACCAACCTCTAGATAGAAACACACAGAATGACACAGACAATCCTTCCTCTATTCCCCTCCTCTTCTAAATTCATCCTCTTTCCTCTTCATCCATGACTTGGATATCTCCCTTCCTCCCTCCTGTGTCCCGTGTTATTTGTCTTTCACCACTTCACCACAGTTCATTTCAGCCACTTCAGCTTTTCTGGAGACACACTCCTTCTCTCCCTGAATGTGTTTTTAATTGTAAATCTGGATTTGAATCGTGCTGCCGGCCAGTGTCAATCAGGCATCGCTACCACGTTGTTTACTGAGGGTGAGCTGCCATATCAGTGTGTATGCTGCCACCTGTTACATTGCGTTCGTGGGTATTGGTGCCTGCCTGTCTGTCCGAAGCTTTCATGTGAAGGTCGAAATCAGATCGTTGCTCTGCTGCCACTTGCTCTGTGAGTAATGGACGAAGCCTTATCTTAGTTCAGGCTGTGTGTTTCTAATAGAAGCTAATGCCATATCAGTGAATATGCACTAGTGCTGCCTCCACACAGAGCTGTGGTCAGGACGCTGTGAGGAGGAGTTTTCATCCACAGGCTTTCGGCTTCATGTGTTCTCCTCAAAAGACTGGCAGTGAAGGTGCAGGTGGAATGTGATACAAATTCTGCATGTCAATATCCTTATGACAATAAAATAGTTATACTTAGTTTCATAAGATGAAAACTGAATTGTGAATAAAATTAAATACTTCCTGAATCCACAGTTATGAAGCACTAATCGCTACTAGACTCTTCTGACATCTCATGTGCTTCCTGCTGCTCGATGCTGTTTCTGTTGTTTAACTGTTGATTGGATTTGTATTTTCCTATATGTTGAGATTTTCTATTTTTTTATGAGGTTCAGGTGCCATATCAGTGTATATGTACTGACTCATGCCGTCAGAAACCAATGTCTCCTTTACCCCTTGATATGGAATTATTTCTCTTGTGAAATGATGTCACATGTGACTAATATTTAGTTGCCAGGCCAGTGCGTCTGCATAAGTATTGAAACATAAAGCTTTTTTTCTCTGCAATTTACAAATGAAATAAAGTTTATGCTGAAAAATTCACTGTTGATCTTTTATTTATTTATGTTGTTGATGTTCATTTTCCGTTTTTTCTAGCTTCTGATCACGACTTATACGAGGATCTGTATCATGCAGCTGTTATAAATGTGAAACTAACCATAGCAGCTTTCTATAATGAGTAAAGTATCTCCAGTATGCCACAATCAGCTGAATTCGCTTTCCCCACTGCACAGACGTCTCCATCTTTGTTCATGATGTGTGCCGACTCCCTCTGCCGCCATTTTTATGGCTTTGAAGTTTAAATCGCATTCGGCCCTGTAGACTTCAAACAGTGAGTGCTTTGATGTGTCAGTCCAGGTCATAGGACAACTGTCCTTTGATGTCACCTTTACAAAACAGGTAAAAGCCGATTAATAGCCCAAACACCTCAGACTCAACAACCATTAAGTAGACGATAGCTGCACGTCCTTAAACCACCACAGTCAACATCAGTATACCAGCGCTTCAAGGCATATATACATTACAACAACTCTGTTACACTTGATCCCCTGCGTTCATATGATAACATTAGATACGATAAGATTATCTTTCTTGATCCACACACCCGGAAAATTCAGTTCATCCAACATCAAGAGGAGAAAAACCCTTCTGCCTTAATAATGTCTCAGGCCATATTCGACTTAGCCAAGAAGAGAGAGGAGAAGGAGAAGAGGGAGAGGAAAGAACTGATGAAGAGAGAGGAGAAGGAGAGAGAAGAACTGAAGAAGACAGAGAAGAAGGAGAAGGAGAAGGAGAGTAAAGAACTGAAGAAGAAAGAGGAGAAGGAGAAGAGGGAGAGGAAAGTACTGATGAAGAGAGAGGAGAAGGAGAGAGAAGAACTGAAGAAGACAGAGAAGAAAGAGAAGGAGAAGGAGAGTGAAGAACTGAAGAAGAGAGAGGAGAAGGAGAGAGAAGAACTGAAGAAGACAGAGGAAAATGAGAAGAGGGAGAGAAAAGAACTGATGAAGAGAGAGGAGAAGGAGAGAGAAGAACTGAAGAAGACCGAGAAGAAAGAGAAGGATAAGGAGAGTGAAAAACTGAGGAAGAGAGAGGAGAAGGAGAGAGAAGAACTGAAGAAGACAGAGGAGAAGGAGAAGAGGGAGAGGAAAGTACTGATGAAGAGAGAGGAGAATGAGAGAGAAGAACTGAAGAAGACAGAGAAGAAAGAGAAGATGAAGGAGAGTGAAGAACTGAAGAAGAGAGAGGAGAAGGAGAGAGAAGAACTGAAGAAGACAGAGGAAAAGGAGAAGAGGGAGAGGAAAGAACTGATGAAGAGAGAGGAGAAGGAGAGAGAAGAACTGAAGAAGACTGAGAAGAAAGAGAAGGAGAAGGAGAGTGAAGAACTGAAGAAGAGAGAGGAGAAGGAGAGAGAAGAACTGAAGAAGACAGAGGAAAAGGAGAAGAGGGAGAGGAAAGAACTGATGAAGAGAGAGAAGAAGGAGAGAGAAGAACTGAAGAAGACAGAGAAAAAGGAGAAGGTGAAGGAGAGTAAAGAACTGAAAAAGAGAGAGGAGAAGGAGAGACAAGAACGGAAGAAGACAGAGGAGAAGGAGAAGAAGAAGGAGATTGAAGAACTGAAGAAGAGAGAGGAGAAGGAGAGAGAAGAACTGAAGAAGACAGAGGAAAAGGAGAAGAAGGAGAGGAAAGAACTGATGAAGAGAGAGGAGAAGGAGAGAGAAGAACTGAAGAAGACAGAGAAGATGAATAAGGAGAAAGAGAGTAAAGAATTGCAGAAGAGAGAGGAGAAGTTGAGTGAAGAACTGAAGGAGAAGGAGAAGAAGGAGAGTAAAGAACTGATAAAGAGAGAGGAGGAGGAGAGAGAAGAACTGAAGAAGACAGAGGAAAAGGAGAAGAGGGAGAGGAAAGAACTGATAAAGAGAGAGGAGATGGAGAGAGAAGAACTAAAGAAGACAGAGAAGAAGAATAAGGACAAGGAGAGTAAAGAACTGATGAAGAGAGAGGAGGAGTTGAGAGAAGAACTGAAGGAGATGGAGAAGAAGGAGAGTAAAGAACTGATGAAAAGAGAGGAGGAGGAGAGAGAAGAACTGAAGAAGACAGAGGAGAAGGAGAAGAAGGAAAGGAAAGAACTGATTAAGAGAGAGGAGAAGGAGAGAGAAGAACTGAAGAAGACAGAGGAAGAGAAGAAGGTAAGGAGAGAACTGAAAAAGAGAGAGGAAAAGAATAGAGAAGACTTGAAGGAGACAGAGGAGAAGGAGAAGAAGACAGCATATATCGGCCTTAAGACCAGTGGAGGTTCTACATGGAATTGCGCCCCGGGCGAGACCCCATCAGAGCGCCCCCGCGCCCCGACCGTTTTTATTCCCATTTCTTTTTTATTTTGTTTTTAATAATTATAACAGTTTAAGTGAAAGAAAAACTTAAATTTCTCAATTGTTGGTATCAGTGATGAGGCCGGTCTGTGAGTCGGTGCTGTTCTGACTGTGCAGCTTCATCAGCTCCTTGATGTTCCCCTCCTCTTCCTCCGCCCTGTGGCTGACCCTCCTCGGGAAGCTCCACCCTCAGCCTCTTCCAGAAGCGAGACGTCAGCTCGCTGGATTTGTCTCCCTGCCATTGGACCAGGGCCAGAGCCACCCTGGGTCGTCTCAGCTCGCGGACCTAGCCCTGCCAACGAACCGGTTCGAACTGGACCAGGATGACCCTCAGGTCTCCGCTCAGCACCATACCATCGATACCGGCCTTCATCTCCAGCAGGGCCTGAGATCCCTTAATGGCGTAACCTGGGCTTACGACCACCTACGAGCCACAAAACTCAAAATCTCATCTGTGATGGCTGCACGGAGACAGAGAGTGAATGGAGGGATGAATAAATAAGAAAAAATAATAAATGGATAGATGGTCTCTGTGTCTTTTCTTGTCAAACCTGAGTTCTGGTGTGTATTAGTGTATACTCTTGTGTACTTCAGAGTGAGGTGAATATTGGACCAGGAATAGCTTTAAAAGTAGTTATTTAAAAAAAAACATACGTGTCAGATCCTGCACATCATTCTGCAAAATAAAGATAAAGATCCCACAAGACACACTTTTGAGTAGATAACTTTCAGATTCATCAGAATGACTTTGGAGTTACTGAAAACAAACAATACAGACTGAAACAGCAGTCAAAGAGCTATGTCATAAATAATCATCTTTATTTATACAACCCGGACAAAAGAGTTAATTCACAGTCTTACATACAATGTCCCTCTCAAAATACATATACAGCTGATACAAGATTCCCACTGACAATTTAATGTCAAATAAAGGAAATGAAGGTCCTCGGCAGGTTTTGGTGTCACGGATGTCTGAGTGCACGGCACATCGGTTAAGGTGAAATTTTAAAAAAACTATTCTTTCATCGGGACATTAATATGTGGTGATTTGTATAGTGCAGCTCCAGAGGTATGTTGTAAATGTTGACACAACAGCTGTCTTATACTGTCCCCCCCAGAAGGTTTCTTAAAATCCCCAGGTGAACACAGCAAACGTCCATGTGTTTTCAGAGAGCTGAATAATTTAGGAACATATAAAGACTCTGGACATGGATTCCATGTGAGTGATGATAAACAGTCTTTCACAGCAGTCCCTTCCTGGTGGGAGACATGTTGCTGACAATGGTAGACTCTGTATTTCCCCAGCAGGAAAGTAACTGGAATCACAACCAGGTCATAGAAGTTATGTTTTCAGTGGGTCCTGTTTACTTCTTGATCTGCCTGGAGCCGTCCTTCCATCCCTCCTTCACCTCGTTCACAAACGTCTCGCGGACCCTCTTCAGGCGGCTTCCCACCTCCCCCAGGTCCCGGGGCACCCTGCCGGCCTCCTCCCGGACCTGCCGCAGCGTCTGGGAGCGCATGGCCCGCTCCGAGGCGTCCCGGCCGGCCATCTGAGCCTTGGTGATGGCGTAGGCGGTGATCTGCGCCGCCCTGCGCATGGGACGGGACTCAGCCAGCTTCTCCACCACCTGGAGCTTGTTGAGGACGCCGAGCAGCAGGCGGGCCAGCATGACGGGAGGTGTTAGCTCGGTGCTAGCTACCTGTTAGCAAACAATGATTTTCAGCTCTGCGACGAAAACAACGTAAACCGACAGCGAGACGTTAACATACATTCACCGGTGTCGGTTCCGTCTGTCACGTTGATGTGTTAAAGGATCGTAAAGTCAACTCACAGCAGCTGATCAGGTCAAAGTGTCGGTGGTGTCATAACAGACCGGAGTTAACGTCACGCGAAAGTTACCGCGAGAGGACGTCAGGCATCCACCCTCACGTGACGAACGTGGAGCTCGTTCATTGGTTCACTCGTTTTTTACGTTTCTGTGTTTTTATCATATATTTATGTGTTTTTATACATACATTAACAATTTTACGAACCAATTTTGAAAAGAGGAACTGTTTCTTTATTTGGTTCCTTAATATATATTGTTCCTAAGTTTGTCTTCCTCTCTTTTTGCTATAAATAAGAATGCAAATTTGTTTATATTTGATTTTGGGTATGTAGGTTATAATGATATATATATATATATCATATATATATAATATAATTATTAACTAATGACCTATGGAGAAGGGTTGAGAGTAAATAAGTTTGTACTTCTCACTCCTTTTTGAAAGTTTAGATTAAATCATTAACTGTTTTTTTAGATGAATTAATGATGATTTAATAACTGAGCAATAAAGATAAATAAAGCTGAATATTGATGATTCTATTTTGGTTTCTAGAGGGAACAAATTTCTATCGAATCCCATCTCACGTTTTTTCCAGATTTTTTTTATCCGGTAACCGGTGCTCCACCAAACTTCCGCTTCCGGCCTCAGAATTCCCTTTCACTTCCTCCCGTGCAGGATTTTTTCTCTCTCGCTGAGCATCGATCTTTATTCTCCAAAACCCAAACCGGAGACTCGAGCTTTCGAGTTTAATCTGACCCGGAGACTCGAGGGACGAACCGGGCTGCAGCCATGCGGGTGTTGGTCCTGTTCGCGGTGACGCTGCTGTCTCTGTGCCCGGCGGCGGTGAGCGGAGCCGACAAGAAGAAGCTGCAGATCGGCATCAAGAAGCGCGTCGACAACTGCCCCATCAAGTCCCGCAAGGGGGACGTGCTCAACATGCACTACACCGGGAAGCTGGAGGACGGCACCGAGTTCGACAGCAGCATCCCCCGCGACAGACCCTTCACATTCACGCTGGGCACCGGGCAGGTGATCAAGGGCTGGGACCAGGGGCTGCTCGGCATGTGCGAGGGCGAGAAGAGGAAGCTCGTCATCCCCTCGGAGCTCGGCTACGGAGACCGGGGGGCACCGCCGAAGATCCCCGGCGGAGCGACGCTCATCTTCGAGGTGGAGCTGCTCAGCATCGAGAGGAGATCCGACCTGTGATGAAGAGGAGGCAGAGGAGGGGAAGATTCAACACGTACGTTACTATAAATGGTGAAGAGTAACTAAGTACTCTTACGTTACCATATGTTGTAGAAATGTAATGAAGAGAAGACGAAGTATCCACCAACTTTAGATTCCCTCAGCTTTCACACACACTTAAAGGTTCAGTTTGTAGAATGTAGTGACATCTAGTGGTGAAGTTGCCTGTTGCAGTTTGGGCTACTTTTTAAACATGGCGGCCTCTGGAGAGGACCCGCTTCAGGTGTAAAGTATTCAGATTTGTGTAGGGTCCATTGTACACAAAACACAAAAGTGAAAACATGTTCTATAAAACATGGAAACATAGCATTTATCAAAATTCACATGTATTCAGATGAGCTTCTCTGTTTTTGTGCTGTTGAATAAGTGTTGTTGTTTTCTTCCAGGTTCCAGGAGGTGCTGCAACACACAGTGGAGATCATCCGACCTCTGATGAAGACGACGCTGCAAATCTGGAAGAAGAGTCGACACCATCGTCCTCTTTTCAATGGCTGTAATAATAATGCTCTGAGTTATTGACAGGAAGTTATTAAATGGTAGAAGAACTAACTCTTCTCGGAAAACATAAGTGGAATTGTCAGGTAGTAGCTCAGCCAAGTATTTGTCCAGAGGCGAATGTTAACGCCGTGCCCTACTTTTACGTCTCTTGTTCCTTTTTTTTGTTGTTTTTAATTCTCTGTGATTAATGAAAAGATTCATTCACATCCAAGTGTTATTTTCTACAACATTTATTAGGTGGTTGATTTAGATCAGGCCAGAGAAAAATCAGTGTCAAAAGTTTTTGTGCTCAATATTTGAATTCTAATAATAAAATGTGGACCTTGCGGGAATCTTTCCTGTCTGATGAGTGTTTTGTTTCTCTTTGCCAAGAAAACCGGTTTTTAAATTTCCTTCAATCACATTTTTATGATCCGGATATTATATTTAAGATTTTTTTGGATCAAGCCCTACGCATATATAGTTTATTAACCATGAAAAGTTTTCAAGTCTGATGCACTGAATAATATATTCTGTGCATGCTTTTATTTAAGTTAATCAGATGCAGCATTTCAAAATAAAATACTAATACTGCCTTACATCTGCACAATAAATAAAAAGCGTAGATTTGTTGTCAGGTTTATGGTGGGCATGAAAGATGTGTGTCCCCCCCCCCCAAGTTATTTTATAATGCAGGGGCATGAACTCTGTGTAATTTCTGTATTCTTGTAGGGTGTAACATCCCATAATCATGCACAAGAAAGACCCTGGAAATTTAATATTTACCAATATTAACCTGCGTGTGAAGTTCTGTGACTCAAAACTTCAATTTCAACTTTAATGTCTCTGATCTAAACTTGAGATAGTCGGCTTGGCTCTATTCTGCAAAGTCAATGGTTGTTTATTGTCACATGTGAACACATGGACACTTCACTTTATTCTAACATGGTGGCCAAAGAATGAGACATTAACATATCTGCCACTTCATAAACAACTAATATTACCCACTTGATGAGATTAGAAGTATTTCAATGGGCTGGTTGTTATGATGCATGTGAGGTTTTAATATAAAAGTTGTTTAAAGCAGGTTTTTCTATTTTTACATGTTTGTTTTGTGTAGTATTTTAGACTACATGTACTTTGATTCAAAGTGGTAAATACAGGGGGCGCCATTGTCTTCTTAACAAATATTTCCTGTCGGAGCCCTGCAGAGGACGGACACATAAACCGGAAGTGTTTCCTCGCCCACATCCCGCTCTGCTAGCAGCGGAATTAGCCGCCGATCGTGAAACAACAACAACAACTTCGTCATGTCTGCGAAACTCAACGCGTTGAACAGCGACTCGTACATCGACGTCAGTCAGTACCGGGACCAGCACTTCAAGGTAAACGACCGAGTAACGCGTATAGCGACGCGACACGTGAGCTAACAGCTAGCCACCGTTAGCAAACACGGGTCAAACGCATGAGCTCGTCGCACATTGACTCGACTCCATGAACCGTGCGGGACAAGTGTAATGTTGTTTTATGTCCCGGGTTGGAGACAATTAACTGAGACGTTTAATAACGTGAACTGGAGTGAGAGAGTTTCATCCAGAGCATCGGTGTTTGTCCAAATCGGTCCCCCCTCGGACTCCTATTGTCGGTGGAGGAGCCCTCGTTTCCGCTCGTTTCTAATGAAGCCAATGCTATTTAAATTTATTTTTTCATGTTTTTTTTTAAATACGAATAACTTTCCATTAGTTGATTACAAATGGAAAACTTCACAAGTGGTTGTTTACTGATGATGATGAGATGAAGCCCTGAAACTGGCAGCTTCACCTCTTTACACTGCAGGAACAGTGACAAGCGGATATCTGTCATTGTAACTCTTTTAATTATCATCTATAACAGTTCCTTATATTTTGTTTTGTTGATCCACCATTCAAATACATTACTGATCATTTCACCTCCAGCCTGTGGTGTTTGTTTAGAAAGCACTATGTTTTTCATTTGAATTGACCTGATGGTTGTTTTTCAAAATGCTTGTAGTCCTTGAAAATGTAATAAGCTTAAAATGTGTGATTATTGTGCATTTTTCCTGAAACCTTTCCAGTTTAGGACCAGATTTAATCGAGAGGAAGCAGCCGTCTCTTTTCCTGCTTTTAACATAATAAAATCAGATCAGTCTAAAAATAGCTTCAGTAGCAACAGAGATAAGCCAGGAATTGTTTTCATCTTGGGCTTCATTTTTTTTCCAGGGTAATCGCTATGACCAGGAGAAGCTGCTGAAGCAGAGCAACACTTTGTACGTGGGGAACCTGTCCTTTTACACCACAGAGGAGCAGGTACGAGTTCATCAGTTAAATCCTGACTCTGGCTTCTTCTTCCTGTGGGTTGTTCAAATAACCGATGTTCGGTTGTTCCTTTTTCCGAATGTTGCAGGTGCACGAGCTGTTTTCTAAAAGTGGAGACGTGAAGCGCATCATCATTGGTCTGGACAAAGTCAAGAAGACGGCCTGCGGGTTCTGTTTTGTCGAGTATCCTTTGAAATGAAACGCCCCAAATAAAAAATGTCTGTTGTTCACAAAAATCACACACATGCATCTCCATGAAACGGCCTGTGACCGACCTTGACCCTCCGGCTGTACCAGATACTACATGCGTGGAGACGCAGAACACGCCATGCGCTTCATTAACGGCACACGTCTCGACGACCGCATCATCAGGACAGACTGGGACGCCGGCTTCAAAGAGGGACGCCAGCACGGCCGCGGCAAATCTGGAGGACAGGTGAGGATTCAAGACACTTTACTGAACCTGTGAATATCACACTGTGGATGCTGATGTTTATATTTTCAGAAATGAATATGTAAAGCACTGATTCCTTTATTTATTTCAAACAACCTGTATATCAGCACCGTAAGTCCAAAAAACAACACAGGGCAGTTCAAGATGTATAGATTAAAATACAGACTTATTCCCAGCATCTGATTCTCCTCCATACTGGGAACAGCCGATTGGAGTTTAAGCTCTCTCTCTCTCTCTCTCTCTCTCTCTCTCTCTCTCTCTCTCTCTCTCTCTCTCTCTCTCTCTCTCTCTCTCTCTCTCTCTCTCTAAGCTGAGCATTTTGAAAAGTTTGGACCTTGCAGCAGTTTGAGAAAACAATAATAAAAAACACAGAATAATATGACATTTGAAAAATGACACATACTGAAATTGCTTTAAAAAAAAAACCCTCATGACATTTTATTACACCAGTATGATATTTAGAAAGTGTTATAAGTTCCAAAATGAATTATGCATGATTAACCATGGCCTTTGAAGAGATAACATTACTGTTGTTTGGCATTTGAAAAATGAATGTGTTTGTTTATTATTTTATTATGTTAACAAATACAACATATAAAATCACGTCCCGTTTGCATGTAGTTGTATTCCACAAGATTTCTGCCTGAATTTTAATAAGAAACAGCAAATATTTTGCACAGGCCAAACTTATATTAGTATTGTAAATTAAAGTTTGCTTTTAAGAATACCCCCAGGATATTATATTATCATAAAACATATTATTAATCACTGTAAATATAAAGAAACAACAAATACATTAAAATATAGAGAACTTGAAATGAAAATACAATAAAATGCAAGTTTTCTGTGCTTCAGGTGGATGTCACGCATTTGATTTATCTTGTAAAGGTTTTATGTTTATGGATCATTCTGTTTGTTAATCTGTGTAATTCTCTGATGTACCTGTGTGCTGTGTTGTGTTGCTCCTGTAGGTGAGGGATGAGTACCGGCAGGACTACGACCCAGCCAGAGGCGGCTATGGTAAACTGGCTTCGCAGATTCCGGCCGCAGAGCAGCGCAACACGTTTTAGACTGACCCCCCAGCCCCCCCACAGCAGCCTCCCTGGACCACACAGCGCTCCATCGTCAGCGCTGGACCGGATTCCTCTACCTAACGATGCTAACACAGATTGATGATACTCGATAGCAGCTCTGCATGAACCTCTTGCCTCTGGAAATCAGCCGCTGTTATTTATTTCTCCTGCAGACTTGCTTTCTCTCTTCTGATTGGCTCTTGTACCTGTTATCGGTCTGCATCGGCCCCAAAGTTAAACTGTGTGATATTTAGTGATGTTTTTCCATGGTCCTGCAAACAGAGACACTTTGTCTGTCCCCACAACCCGGACGCCTCTGACAGGAAGCAGCGAGTCGTGAATTAAATGTATCACATGCACAAAATGATCTTCATGTCGTGAAGTCAGAGTAGTTGGCTGAAGTACTGATTTCTATGAATGACACTTTCTGTACCAAACTTTGCGTTTACATTTTTAAATAAATATTTTTTTTCATTTGAGTGAAATTTCTTTCCTGATCTGAGGTCAGATACAGTTGTTTGTATAAAATAATTCATGCTTTAGCAGCTTTAATGATAGAAAGACAACTTCACTCAGTTCTGTTCAGCCAATCAGGCTTTGTGCCCTGCTCTGGATTGATCTCACCTTTTAAAGTAGAAGTCATGATGTCGCCTCCTGGTGGACAGGAGTGTGCCACACAGCAGCAGTAGTTCTATCTCCAGACAAACAGCTGATCTCAGACTGAACATGAGGTGATTCCAAAAACCTTATTTGTGGTGGAAGTTGATTCAACATTAATTTAAAGTTTCTTGTCTCAACTAACAAGTTGAAAACGAGCCACTGAATCCCAGAGGGTCTTAGGTTGAAGTAACATGTAATAGATTTTATGTGATTGTGTTAAACTCAGAGAGGAGTGAACAAACATGGTTGGAGACAAGGACGAGTGCATTTGACATTAAGCTCTATTACACTGCGACGCACTGTGACTCTGGATTTAGACCTTAAAGATTAATTTTGATGAAATGTTATTGTTTTCAAATACAATAATTGACTACTGCAATTTATTCCTAATCACATCCTCTCCAATCCGATTCGGAAAAGGACCACCAGATGGCAGGAGAGGAGGGGGAGTTCCTTAGAGCAATGGGGGGAAAGGCAAATGTGGTCGTAAAGTTCATGAGAGAGAAAATCACCTACTTCCATTTAATATTAAGACTTGTGTCCACAACCATCTCCATGGACCATCAATCATCAGTCAATATGAATGATGATGAGCTTAAACAACTTGTTTCTTCAGAAAAACAACCAATCAAATTACAAAATTGTGAAATTATGATTTTATATGATCATATATTAATATTCTCTGTCACAATAATCAATACCCCGTCAGCCACTGGTCTACTACACAGTACACAGATCAGGGTGGTGTTGACACAAAGAGTAGATACAAAATAACTAATGAAAAGTCCTTATCAAGCTAAACTGAAAGTATCTCTAAGTAGTTCAATTAAGTTGAAACTTGAGCTACATACAGAAGATGAAAAGGTGATACTGAAGCTCAAAGTTGTGAATAAAAAAGTAATAAATAAACCAAAAGTATAATAGTTTATAAGTTGTTAGCTGAAAGAGTGGAAAATGGTTGAGGTTCTGCCACGTCATGTTGAAAAACTGCTATAAAATTAATATTTATCCATATAAAAACATTGTGAAAATGTTTTATTTAGAATATTATCATCCTCTGTCAATATCAGTGGAAACGAAAGCATTTTACAGGCTTGGTCAATAAAGGAATATATATATATATATATATATGTGAGGTGATGCATATACAGACTGAGATGGACACCACCACTGTTCTATCCCAGTTGTCTCATAAGATGCTGTGAAGATTTCCATCTCATCCTAAATATCACAAAGAATCAGTTTATGATCCCTAAGTCTGCATCCTGGGGATTTATCCGTTTGTGAGCAGCAGAAGGAAGTGAAGCTCAGCGACGCCCCGAATGTGTCCCACACGATAAGCTCCCTGGAGATTTACAGCATGAGCCGTTATCACAGTCGGGTTCACACGGGGTCAGGAGAGAATCAGACGGCACCGGGGGCCAGACCCGGAATTAATGAGGCATTATGCTAATGAGAGGGCCATTTGGAAATACCTCGCTAAAGGAACGCATTGGCCGGTTATAGATGATGGAGGCAGATAACGATCCACGGCTACAATGAAGAATAACAAGCGCCCAACACCAGTGGGAATGAGATACACCCCGACTCGGTCATTAGTTCACGATAAGAGCTGCGTCATGGATCAGCAGAGGAACACGCCAGCATGTCAAGTTGTTCAAGCTGCTCCCACTTCTATCTACTCTCTGGCAATTTGGTTTGATTTCATTTGAATCTTAATGCTCACAAAAGTGTTATAGAGAGTAACACGGAACAGGGTGTCTACCAGTCAGGAGGTTTTTAATACCACTTGAAATTCGATTTAAGACCAAACTTAGAATCCTTATTGTCCCGAGTTTGATCGACTTTCTGAATCCTATCTTTATCCACCGCTCTCCACAAGTTCTCGTAATCCTAAACCACTCATCGATAAATTAGCTTTTCTCCATGTTCATTAATTCGCTAGCAAACTGACGAGAGAGGTAATATTTTAATACCGAAACAGGCAAGAAACAAGTGATTCTTCTTTTGTCCTGCAGAGTAGAGAATCTTTTTTTTGCGTATAATAAAGAATAAACCAAACTGAATTGAAGTAAGTGTGATACTTTTTTAAAGACCTTTTATATGGGGTCAAATTGAATTGAAGACATTTTCCAGCCTGTGGCTGCGCAGAGCTCTGAACTCAACCCCAATCCAGCACGTTGGTGAAGAACTGGATGGCTGCCTGTGAGCCAGGTCCTTATCAGTCCAACCTCAGCAATGTGCTCGTGGCTGAGATCACTTCTCTGCAGCCAGGTTCTTCAAATCCTGTGGAAAGACGTCACAGAGGTGCAGTGGCAACATCATATGCAAATTTGTGAAAGTCAAACATTACCAATGTCCAGACAATGTAATTTATACCAATGTTTTTGGGACTGTGCATCGATTTGAAGGGAGAATTGAAGCAGTTTTCTTTTTGTAAATCATTACTCATTCATTCAAGCTTAATTAACAACCTGGATTAAATGAAAGTTTCTATATTTAATGTTATCAAAGAATAAAGAAAGAAAACTTAGTCCATGATACGTTTAATCCGAGGGGTCACTCCGAGGCAAATACTTCCATCTCCATTTTGCAGCGTCGGGAGAAACATTAACCTCCTACATATTTGATTTGCTGCGGGAGAATATCAGCTGCAGGCATTTTCAAACGGTCCAGTGAGTAAACATGTAGATTTCCGGTTATTGAGGGGGATCTCATTACAGCAGAGTAATTCCCTCCTCCATGGCCAGTTTGGAAACACATCTCCACGCTGACGAGCGGCCGCGCGCCCATAAAGCAGCGGAATTAGCAAATGTTAGCTTGACATTTTGTGGCCATAGGGGGAGCATTTGTGGGAAATGGGGTGTTTAATCTCGCTTTTTAAATTCAGCCTCAAATGTGAGTATTGAGAGTGAGTGGGGGGGGGGGGGGGGGGGGGGCTATGGAGGAAGCACAGAAAGAGGATTTGACAGGTAGGAGCTCAGTGTCAAGGCTGTAAACACCCTTTGTCCGTCCACACTGATCCTGTTGTACAGGAGGATATTGGAATGATACTCAGATATTTCCACCGATACCCAAGAGTCCACTAGTTGCACAAAATATCTCACACTCTTCTAAATATACCTCATTATTTGCATCACAAATTATTCTCTGAGAAATCAAGGAAAATGTTGAAAAACAATCTTGTGATGTTTAAGAAAGTTTCTTCTTGAATTCTTGAATCCCCATATCGCATCCTTCAACTGGACTTCAACATACTATACAATACAATGCCAACAGAAAAAAGTTATGATCTAATGAGTCTCTTTGTTGTGTTCGATTGAGGAAACATGACACTTTAACAGAAGCTGATTCTCATCAACTCACCAGCAGGTGGTCGACTGATCACCCATTCCAACCAGTGTCATGCTGGTGCCTAATCTAGAACAGATAATTTTCACCAGAAAGAAACAATCTTCTTCACAAAATTGGTACGACAAAAAGTTGCATGTGACTCGTCACGGGTGAAAACATCTGCCGTTCTGAGAGAACATGAGCCAAAGCAGCAGAAACCTTCAAATGAAAGTTGTAATGATGCCATCATTTCTAGTGCTGTGGCAAATGGAATGGAAATTGTGTTATAGAAATGGTGCATTGCAGTCACACAAAAGGAGCAGTCTCTGAACCGGCTCTGCCATCGTCCTGGTGGAAAAGATGCTTAAAATTCTACCAGACCATTGCTGTGTGGAGAAAACATCCCAGATGGGACGTGAGTGAGAGGAGAGAGGGCAGCCATGGAAACATAAACACAGTGTACCAGGGTAATGTTGACTTGGGCATATTGAATGCATTAGCCCCTTACTGCCTGAATTAATTTCCAATTATAGAAAAAAAATATTATTTGTGTTTCTGGCTGTCATACAGATGCTAAATTAAGTGGAGATTGTTAATTTCAATATAGCATATACAGTAGATATAAAATCAAGGTATGAGGCATTTTAGCGACATTAGGCATAATGGGACATAACCTTAATTTAACAAATGTTCCAGTCTCTTGTATGTAGATTGATATTGCTTTTAATTGAAATTGAATAACAACATATGTTTCTGTACACTCATTCCATCATCACAGTATTTAAAATACAGCTTAATACCTCAAAGTAACTTTGCTGCACAGTCCCAGGGGGCTAGTATGTAATATCCACTTCAACCACTAGATAGCGGCAGAGTGCTTCTAATACCTTCCTTTACATGTGTAGTATTTGCACCATCAGGCACAATCGTCACCTCAGCGGCATTAAGACCGGAATGGGGTTTGAGGCAAATCCGAGACATTCGTCTACAAGGGGTTAGGAGCAAGTTGTTATGCCATTATCAAAGGTTGAGTGGCAAATTAACATAATTAAAAGACTGATTGCCAAAAAGGCACAACAATGAGCTATGCATTTAGTTTCCTTTAACAGGTCTAAGTCCAAAAACTATTGAAACAGGCTACAAATGATCAGACTACTCCTCTCAAGCCGCTTTCACACGTGCACTGAACTCCGGAGATTCTCTGCTGTTTCTCCTGAGGAGGTGTGAATCCAGTAGAAGACACTGACAAAGCTGTCAGGAGAGTTTGTGGTGATAAGAGCTGATGACAGTGTTGATGATCACGTGATCGCTGCAGGGGAGTGATTACATCACTTCCTGTCTCTGCCTTCTGAAACCTGCTGCTCCACCCCTCACCTGAGTAATGCAGAGGATTTACAGAAAACGGTATCATCGTAAACTGCACATGTGGAAGTTTCCAGTTCTTCCACATGTGCAGTTTACAGTGATAATTGATGGATGCATTGATTTTGGTCTTTTACCCCATCTAACCAGAAGTGCAAAAAAAGGCAGTAAAAGTCTTGAGTGTTGTGCGTATTTAAAATGGAATGTAAATATATAAGATATGTACAGTAGGAAATATATATGGAATAGTACAGTATTAACACGTATTGCATGATATAAGAACTATGAGCAAGATAAATATATAAAAATATATAAATATGAATATACTATAGGTGGGATAATACAGTAATAAAAAAGTAAAAAAACAGTCTGTTTCTATACCTTTCAGGTGGTTTTGAACCTCTTGCATGAGGCCAGCGGAACACAGGAGAGGTTTATTAGCTCTGACACAAGAGGAAATCTGTCTAACGTCTAAAAGACCCAAAGGAAGCGGATCAAACCTGGTTTGAGCTGCATGTTAAACTCAGGCGAGTGTTAAATACGAGTGTCTGCTCAGAATGAAGCTTTAACTCACCTCTGTTCATTCCCCGGGTGCTGTTCCAGCTCAGGGGTTTTGTCTGTCATAGTCACTGGTCTGATGATGCCTCTCGGTGGGAAGCGTTGGCCTTAATATCACGCTCCACAACACTCTGAAGCCCCGCGGCTTTCCAGAGAGCTTCAGCTCGGTGCTCAAACACTGCTGCAATACATATGTTCCTCTCGCTCACACTCTCTAAAGATCGATGTCGGCTGAGTGAAACACCTACCAGAGTGAAATTTAATAACCGGTTCAGACCCCTGAAGCTTTCAGTAACTACACGTCCAGGTTTATTTGCGGTGACGGACTCACGGTTGAAGGTTTCTGTCCCGGCATTGCTCCTCTGTTAGAGACGCTCTGAGTGTCTTCTGCAGGAACCACTGTCCCACTTTACCTCTTCCTGTCTGAACTACAGAGAACCTCTCAGCAATCGTGTTCAGGTCAATTGAGCACAGCGGTAATTACAGGAGAATTCTTCAGTCTGTTTTAATTTGGCAGAGTTCGTTTGCCACCTCGGATTGATTCACTTTCTACCTCCCGACACTGCTGATGACTGTCTTGCATAGACAGTAGCTCACGATATATAAAAAAACAGGTTTCATGACCCCACAGTTTCTGTCTCTGTCCTCTGGGTGAACACCAGACATCCTTCTATTACCTGAATGGAGTGATCTCCTTGAAAAGAGAGATCTTTTCTTTTGGCATAAATTGGATTTTTACAGTATATCTCAAATGGAATCCTTAGAGAGGACGGTGCGGTAAATTAAAGTGGCTTATATTTCTTTTCAGCTCCTTTCTCTTTATAACTAAGGTCATTTTATCCAAATTATGAAAAAATATCTTTTGCCCATCATAACTTCTAGCCATGCAGTTATTAAAGTTTACTTATCAAGTTTAAACATATACAACATAGACTTAATACTTAAGATTATTTTTTAAATCTATACATTTCTTTGTGTTGTCAAGAAAATAAATATATTAAATGGAAATTATTTACAGCTGCATTATACAACAAACCTGTGTAAACTCCTCGTGCAATTTCACTAAAAATGTTTAATAACTCAAAATGACATCATCTTATATCAATCCACACGCCTGGAAAAGCAATAAACCAGATCAGGAGACCGACAGGAGCAGGTTGGGAGGTTCACAAATCAATAAAGGAAGCAGAGTTGCTGTCTCCCCAAAAAATGATGCCACATGATTCAGCCTTTGTGCATCCTTGATTTGAAAAGTGGACGGGTAATTGCTTCTGACTTGGGGCGAGGATTGTCTGCTTATCGGCGACGGATCAGACATCGCGTGGCATCAGCCTCCGTGGGCGAAGGGAGGAGGAGAAAACTCCTAGAAACTGCAAGATTACATTTCAACAACAAACAGGAGAAGAAGCCTGGTGCATTTTCTTCGGTCAGATGAAATCAAATCACATGAGTTTGGATCAAATGGGGTCCTGGTCAGGGACGACATGGAGGTGGGGGGTGCTGATACCAGGCTGCATGTGTGGAAAAGGTGCTGGAGGGATTGATGGCAGGATGAATGTAAATCAGCACATCGACATGCTGTGACAATGTGACTCTCCTGCTTGAGAAGCTTGTTATGCAGGAGAGGAATTTGACAAGGTTAGAATGATGCCAGACACACTGGGAAAAAAAAAAAACACACAAGAGTTTGTCAAAAAGGAAAAACTGACAACTGTGACCTAGTCTCCTGAATCCATGACAAACACCTTTGGAGTATTTTACATTGGAAGGTATAAGAGTGAAACACCTGCAGCAAAGAGCAAATGGGAAGAATAGAAGAACATCTTTCCACTGATTCAGGCCAAGAGAGGTATCATTGGTCCCTATGGGGCTGGGATATGTCATCACAAATAGATAGACACACGGAAATATAAAAAATACAACCAATGGAATCACAAATGAAGGATGGACTGATGAGCTGATGCAGAAATATGGATAACGTTCATTGGTTAAAACATTTCTGTTTCTTTCAAATAAATTGATTCTTATCTTCTTTGGCATTGGCTAAAACAAATACAATTGTCTGGAATGGATGGAATTTGTAATTTGTTAAAAACATTTTAGATATATTTTCTTTAACTGAATTAATCTGTCACTTTATTTCAAACCTCCCTTCCCTAACGTTACATACAGACCTTTAATAAAGATTTTACTCAACTAGATAACAACAGAGATTATATTTATAGTTTATAAAAGACGGCCATTGCATTAGTTCTATATACTTCTATTTCCAGATGTTTGACGTCTCCATATATTCTTTTACCCAAATTAAATTCAGATTCTGGGCATTTTCAGCACTTGGAAGTTGTTTGTGGTTCACAGGAGGTGACAAATTGAAAGTAAACACTCCATTCAGGGAAAATAAAGCTCTCCACCAGAAGAACAGAACCTCTTCATCACCACGGCCCAGAAACAAATTGTTCAACCTTTTCCCAGTCGTCTGCCGGAGACGGTTTGGTAAGACAGTAGCTGCAGCTGCAGGTCGTCCTGGTGGAGAACTGGTGGTGAACTGGTGGTGAACTGGTGGTGAACTGGTGGGGAACTCAGGTGAGCGGCTGATGTCCAGGCCAAACTGCAGCTGACAAATGAGCAGAATCCTGCTGAGCCGATGTCATGTGCA
Organism: Platichthys flesus; assembly: GCF_949316205.1. NCBI lineage: Eukaryota > Metazoa > Chordata > Actinopteri > Pleuronectiformes > Pleuronectidae > Platichthys > Platichthys flesus. Next base: position 4,417,764 of record NC_084953.1, on the reverse strand, counting down.
GGTTCAAGTCAGAACCTGTCAGCCTCCGTCTGCTCCGGATGGGGGGGAACTATTTTTATCCTCCCCGACGTGTGGGCAGCTGTCTCTCTGTCAGTTAGTGTGGGTGTGTTTGTGTATCCACCTTCATCCGAGTGTCTTCCTCTGCTTGTTTACAATGTGGTGTAATTAGTCTCTGAGCAAGCTTCATATTACAAATTATACTTAATTTCTATTTGTTCTGGGGAAAAATGCTTATTTACTAGAATGCATAACTATTTATCAAAATGATAAAGCTTTGCATAAACAGTTTGTAAAGAGAGTTAAATGCCAATTAGCTGGCATAAGACAACCTCACAGACAGAAGAGGAAGATATTGCACATTTGTTTTATCGGATTTTTGGAGAAATGAATAACTTCTAATATGTCTAGTGTTTAATTTAGAAGTTAAGCTCACAAGACCAAATCTGGGAGCTCGTTATAAGGAGTAATACAGTTTTAAAAATGCACATTAAAGGGTTAATTTGTGACATGACATTTTTTAGGTTTATGCAGAAAACCAAGTGCGATAAGTAGCCATACACATTTCCACAGCAGTTGAATGTAACTTGCATTATGAAAGTCAATATGGACAAACCTCTTCTATGTGGAACCCTGTGTTGTTCGTCCTAACTCCTTGGTTTTGCTCTCTGCTTGGATTTTTAATTAACCAGAGCTAAAGCAGGAAACTGTGTCTGGTGAAAGAGAGATGGGTTTAAGTCCAGCTGATTCACAGCCCCATTCACTTCACATCAAAGATGATCAAAGAGCTGCAGAGCTGTGTGTTTTCAGGGATTTCCGACAGGCAGATGAGTTTGTGAGTCTCCCTCATGAGTGTTTGTGATGATGTTATTCAGACAGGACGATGTCCGGCGTGCGGAGTCGTACCGACACACTGTGAATCTCCACAAAGCTCCTGTCACTCAGCCGCAGGAGGCTCGCTGCCCGATTCCAAACTCTGAGTTTCCCTTTAAAGTAATTAATCCAAAATGAATCATTCATAAATCCTTAATAGATGCAGGGGAGGTGAAGAGCGGGAGCAGCCAGTGTCTCCCTGGCCGATGAAAAATGGACTTTAGAAAAAAAAGCTTTGTTTGTGAAGCGACCCAAGGATGAGCCGAGGGAAACATGAAAACTGATATCACTTCTCAGACTGTTGTTCTCTCTTCCCTTGTCTGACCTTGCCGGGTAAATCCAGTCTCATAAGTAACACCTTGGGGCTGTGTTTGTTTTCATTACAAGGGTGACTGAGCCGACGTGAAGCCGCTCTCCAGCCGACACTGACAGAACCTTCACAGGCTGGAATATTTTACAAGTGGCCCAGTGCCGACGTACACTGAGATTACTGAACATCAACAAAAACAACACAACAATAATACGTGATTTCCCACAGGTTGGAAACTAAACTGGCAGATTCACCTCTCCGGTCAACTGGAGGAGGAATCTGATCTGGGAGCTCGGGTCCCGTGTTCAACTCAATGACTGAATACAAAGATGGCCGACGCGTCTCCACCGCCTCTCATTGTAAATGAAGCCTGAACATCTCGGATATAGGAGCTGCCACTTTGCCACCGAAGGAGGGTACACCCCTATCTCTATTGCCTCAAATAACTAATTAAAACCAAATTAATTGGGAAAATACCTGAAATGACATTTGTACATTTTAATTAGCCCCATGTCTTTACGTTTTTTACTTATTGTGCAGTTTCACCCAGATTTTAAAACCACTTTAGGATTGTAAAACGTCTGTAGTCTGAGCCTGGCTTGGGCCTCAGTGTTGGAACTGGTCACCAGCTGTTTATCTTCTCCTTTCCACCCGGTGTCTGCTGGGATCGGCCTCCTGACTCCCAGTGACCCCCGAGCAGGAACTTGAATGAATAATGCCAGTAAGGCTGGTTGAGGTTCTTCAGGGAGATCAGGGCGATGGAGACGGGAGCATTTCTTCTTGTTTTTGAACCAAATGACCTGAGAGAGGCCGAGAGAATCCAGCAGCATGTTGCGAATAAAATAAAAGTTAGAAGATGAGTGTGGTGATAACTTGACTGATTATATTTGGTTTGCAGAATGAATGGGAGCGTGTGGGAAACATGGCGACCGTGGCTTGGAGAGTGAAACAGCTGCAAAGCAATAAAATGATCCATTTTGTTGAGCAGCAAATTAAAGCATCGTATTAGGATTAGTGGGTTGATAGGCCGCACAGTCCAGTAAACCTCAAATCACTCCCTTAACAACTGGAGCAGCCGAACCGTTTACTAGTGGAATATGAGCCGAATGGAAAGATTAAAAAATGCAGATTATTTGATGCTATCTTGACATTTGGATAATTCCATTTCTACAGTCGAGCTGTGACCACACATGCTTATTAGCAGCAGAGTCACGTGTACCAGGGAGCAGTCCAGCACTACCACACACTTTCTCTGTTTGAGCCCGAGCAGGTCCCAACACAGTGACCAGTACAAATCGCAGTGTGAAATGTCATCATCTCATTTCGGCTGAGCTCAACCGTTAAGGACGCTGAGGTGACACAACTTTTTTCCCGACAATATTCAGTCAGAGAATGAACTGACACGCCAGCGCTGAGAACTCCTGCGTTAAATGTTCTGTGCTCCGATGTTCAGCCATGAATAATCCATTCTGCCAAGTTCCATATCGGGAAATGCTCCGATATTCACCGGGTGTAAAGACCTGTGTGAAATGTAAATGAGGCAGCTGAAGCCATTCACTCTCTCAAAATGGAGATAAGAGCCATAATTGAAGTTGATGGGAACTGGGCAAGGAACTGTGTGTGTCAGCGATACACTGAGACCCAAACCCACACGATTGTGCCCTCCCCCCCAACCCACACGTCTATCACTCTTTATAATGGGTCAGAAAGTTTCCTCGAGCACCTCCTATATCTTTCACCATATGTATTACTGCTCGAGCTCAGTCCGTCTCAGACACGACAGCTGCTCAACTTTTCAGTTCTAACAAGTCCCCGACTCCACTTTTAAACATGATGGTCGACGTGGTGGCCGTATATATTTGCTATAAAGATATATAGATATATAGATATTTAAATAAAGATATATTTGAATACATAAAGAATAGTTTTCATTATTGAAGTCGGTGTGTAACTTTGTAATCAATCTATCAACAACAACTGGAGTGAAACAGTTGTTGTATTGCATCAGTTTTCCTGTTTTAAACATTTATTCATGAATTTTTAAATGATGAATTTAATGTCGAGCTGCTGAACATGGGACGTCAACAAAGAACCATCTACTACAAACATGAATATTGCAGCTGTGTGGACAAAACAAAATGCTGCTGTGTGTAAAGAAGTTGTTTGTGTAAACTTTCCAGAGCAGTTTTATGTGTTTGAGTTTCCACTTGTTGTGCTGCAGCTAAGTGACAAAAACAATCAGTTCAAGTATTGATTAGAATAAGGTGAAACACAGAGTCACAGCATATTTAACTTTCATATTTTCCCACTCTGTGTTCTCCTCTATACTTGTGACATTTTCATATTTTTTTATGATTTCATTGCTTGTTTGCCTGCTCTGGTGTTTTTCTTTCCTTTGGGAGCACCGTGTAACTTTGTGATCAGAAGTGATTCATGAATAAAGTTTTATTTGTTATTTATTACAAAGTTCAAATTAAAGCTTGCTCTTGAATGTCTCTCCAGGTGTCTCTGAGGCCGGCCTTGTTGCTTCCTTCAAAGTCTGTTACTGAAAACTAATTATTAAGGATTTTCTGCAACTAAGAGCTTAAACAATGCCAGAAAATTCAGACTTTCACACATTTTTCCAATTTTTTCAATGTAAATTAAATGCATTTTGTATATTGTGCCTTTCTACATTAGCTAATGTCCTCGCACCACACACAAACATACATTTCCATAATAAACTGGGCAGTTTAATGGGGCAGCTGTGGGTCGGGAGTGGTAGAGAGAGTTGTCCACTAACCTTGAGATACGTGGTTCGATCCCTGGCTCCTCCAGTTTGCATGACAAAGTTTCCTTGAGCAAGACACTGAACCTCAAATGGTATAGTTAATTTAAGTTATTTTTCTAACCTGCTACACAATGTTAGCAGCTTCCTCTCTTCTTCTTTACATTTTCTCCTGGGTCTCATTACGAAGCCGTTCTCTTCACTTCTTGTAAAATCTGCTGAACAGACATCTGAACAAATGAGTAGATGTAGACAGACGGATGTGACATGAACCCAGCATTAGCCTCCTGGCTGTCTCTGCACCTTCAGATCAAACTGCAGCTTCCTCACGTCTCCAGGACTAAGCTCTGCTCTGCTCTCGTTCAATATGAGAAGGGAATCAAGTGGAGCCACACAGACAGAAGATGATTTAAACTCCACCACAGTTTACTTTTGAGTTTCCATTTTACCACATTCGAAAGGAAACTCATGCAGGACATATTCAATATGACAAATCCTGGTAGGTAGCAATAGGACGGCTATAACAGCAATAAAACAGGTTTGAGTCCAAAGTAGAACCGGCGATAGTTTCATGGCTATAATTCAAAAGACAGCCTGTCGATGCATTTTCACAATGTGGGAGAAATGACTTTCCTCACACCTCCACTGCAGAACAGTTCCTAGTCTGATTGTTAGGCCATTTCACCACAGCTCTCAGATCTGGCCACAAATAATCAGGAGGACAAATAGCTTCAATCCAATTTTCAATTTTATTTTTTCACAGGAGGAGAGGATGGTGACGTTCCCCTTCTACAACAGGAAGCTTCTCTCTGTGTGTGTTCTATACAGACGGGGAAAGAACATGGATTTGAATCTCCAGGCTTTTTCCTATAAAGTTTTAAAAGTCGTCTTATATAAAACATAATCATGTCCAGGTTTCCCTTATTATTATCTGGGCTGCAGTGCGAAGCTCTATGTGGTGGTTGATGATATGTTAATGCTAAAAGGAAGATAATTACAACAATAAGGAACGTTTCTGAGTTGCTTCCCTCCTTGCTCTACTATTGAATGTACATAATGAGTCAAATAATTATTTAGGAGCTATTAAATTCAGTTAGTATTCATACTTTTTTAATATATGGCATATGTCTCCTGTGGATGTGCACAACTTTCTCCTTTTCTGGATATTAGACAGCAGATATTGCCATTACACTCTACTGACTCCTGCTATCAGTGTGTGAGTTTGTGTGTGTTGTGTGTGTGTGTGTGTTGTGTAATCCCCTGCCACTCCGACTCTCAGTCCCACCTGCATGATATTACCTGCTTCCTCTCGTGTGTCACTCCGGAGTCATTGTTCCTCTCCGTCCCTCTGTATGAACATGTGCCTCCTCTCATTCCGGCTGCCAGCTTTCATTCCTCAGCCTGGATGCTTTGTTGGATATGATCATGCGGCGGCTTCATCAGTGTTGGCAGTTCACTGTATCAGTGGGGAAATGAACCGGGTGCCGTGCGGCTCCTTGTGGCTCGGCGCTGAGGTCTTGTAAATGTTCATTTCAGGTTCAGGTACAGTGGAGCAGGGAAAAGGAGCCGTGTACAGTGAAACCTCAGCTTCATACGCCTCCTGGCAGCAGGTTGATTATGCAGCGTGTGAATAAAATGTAAATGTATTTATTTGGCCCTCATTAAACAAACAGTCAGTTTAAATGTTTTCTGTCAAAGATCAACTTTAACACATTTCCCCAGATATCTGTATAAATATTGGGATTACAGAGACAAAGCTAATGAGTTTATTGATTGGTAATTTATTGCCCATGTGTAAAGTCATAATGGCGTCATGAAAAATCATATTGTTGGAACGATGTCATCATGATATCACGATGAGGTCAGATAGTTTAACGCAGTAATGCTTTAACTTCTGCAACCGATAAGTTTAGAGGCAAAGGGCCTTTTCACACCTGAAAGTTCAGAGCATGGTCAAATCCAAGGTTCACGTCTATGTCACATTGTTAACATCTGATCCAGTTAGTTTTATTTTCATATTGCATTTGTGTCTATGAATTATTGACATTTGAGGTCTGACGTCAGTGAGTTCTTTTTGTATAAATTAGTATTTCTGTTTATATGGATAAAATAAATGAACCAATCGCTTTTTTCACTTTCTTGTCACTGTCAAAATAAAGTCCTCGTCATTCAACCATCAGAGGAACAGACTCCTCTGAGCTGCTTTCCACTTCTGTTTCTTCATCTTTTGTTTGATGCTGTCTCAACTACTTCTTCACATTGGTTTCACAATGCACATGATCTTCACCACGGTTCAGTTTGACCTGGAACCTGTTGTTCCCGGCTGTTTGTCTGAGGCACCTCTCACACCTGTTGTATTTTGGTTTCTGGCTTGAGAAGTGAACCGTGTGGAATCGATCGTTCACTCCCACACACCACATCCGATTCCTCACATGAAGCTGAAGGTGAATCTCTTTTGTGCGGTGCCCTCCACTGAGGAGACCTTCATCAAAGAGCAGCCGGGGCAGCAGCCGGCGACACACAACCTTGATACCGAACAGGGTGCGGCTGAGAGCCAGATCAAAGGTGGCGTGGGTTCACACCAGCGAGGCTAAGCTACTGCTGATCCCACTCACGACCTTCACAGGCGACCACAGAAGCTCCGCGGCTGCTTCCTCCTCGTTGGAAGGTCAGTGTTTTATCTGGCGTTTGTGTTTCGGGGAGGTTATTTGTGGATGACTGACATTTGTGGGGCGTTTGTCTAACGTGTAAAATGTCTTTGTGCAGACCTACGATACATTACGGTCTGGTTGATTGACTGATGGACATCCGATGAAAATACAGTGAGTGGAAAACGATCAAATATTTATGTCGTTAGGGTCAAACCCTCCTCATCGGCATTTCACCCCCGTCCTGAGCATCCAAATGACTGATGAGTCGTGTCAGAGGGGAACAGTCATTAAACTCTGACTGAATATTCAGATGCTGTGTTGTGCACTTTAAAGGTGACAGTTTCCTCAGCTGGGGAAAGGTGGGTTTATTTGGCCGAGGTGCAGCGGTGAGGTCGCTGGGTCAAATCCCGCAAGAGCTCGGTGTGTCCTTCACTTTCTCTCCTGCAGGACATCACTCTGAGTTTGTCTGGAAATGAGTTGATGAGTAATAATATTCAAAAGAAGCATTTCAGCTGACAAGCCTCTACTTGGGAGGTCAAGATTTTGAACATTGAACAAATGTATGAAATAATGAATGTGTTTTTAACTTTAATATTAATTGAGGATTGAATCGACACAACACTTTTGTTGATTTGATTCAGGTTAAGCATTTATTAACTGCCGTTAATAAATGTTGGGTTTTGTTAATTAAAAAAATATTGCAAGCACTGCGTAATAAGAAAAACACCCTAGTTATATATGAATGTACTTATATGATACAGGGTTGGAAAGCTAGGACACTTCTACGTGTCCTTATTATTAAAACTGCCTCTGTAGCAGTGATCTAAAGGTCCGGCCAAGTAAACATGTGAACTGCCCATTGTTAATAAGGAAGGATATATTCACATTTATCTATTAAAGGGGAAAGGTCCCATGGACATGTGACATCAAAACTTAAGAGTTAACAGAAACATTTACGGACTCTTTTTCGATGAGGAACAAGTAAACACAATTCAATTCAATCTGTTGTTGCCCAGCGTCAAATCACAACATGTATTTTCTCAAGGCTCTTCACACAGTGAGAAACGTAACAATGAGCAAACACAATGAGAAGAAGATGGGAACTGTATCTGATCCTTTGCTGGTGTGCACATGAAATAGCTGTTCCATTTCCTGTCATAGAATCGTGTTACTTGTGAGGATTGATTGGTTGGTTGATGGATTACTTGATGAACTGAGGAGGGTTCACGTGGTCCGGGGCAGATTGGACACAAAGACTGATCGACATATTGCTAATAGACAGAAAATTACTAAAAAGACATCAAATAAAGCTGAGGAGACACTAAAGAGACAAAGTGACTTCCATTGTTTCAGTCTTGGTAGCTATGGCTTCTATAGGACACTTTTCACAAAGCTCAGAATCTGTCCATCAGTTTATCTCTGTGTCTCTGTCCCTGGACGAGTGGACCGAGATGTGAGAGTTACTTTCAGAAGACTGAGACCTGTTGTCAGCGCTGTGGTGGGGGGACCAGACGTGGGACCGGAGGTGGGACCAGACGTGGGTCCGGAGGTGGGACCAGAGGTGGGACCAGACGTGGGTCCGGAGGTGGGACCAGAGGTGGGACTCTGCGCGTTCTGTGCATCCCAGTGACGCAGGACTCGGACCTGCGACACAAACTCTCACTGAAACCCTCCTTCCTCCCTTTACCCCCCAATCTCTCCTTCTCTTCCTCCCATCACTTCCCAGAGGGCTGGCGGTGTGGCAGCATCCTCCTCTTCCTCGTCCTCCTTCTCCTCCTCCTCACCCTCCTCATCCACTGGGTACCGGCCCCAGCACCACACCGTGCCAGCGGGGCGACTGACTGACTGACTGCGGCGCGTCCGGAGCGGAGCTGGAGGAGAGCAGAGGGAAGGCGCGAGCAGGAGAAGAGGAGCAGAGAAGAGGAGGAGGACGGGACTGTCTCTCCTCCAACAGGCGGGATTTTACTCCGCGGTGTCCCGTCGCTTCAACATGCCTGTGGGGAGTAAAGGAGTCGCTGGGATTACTGCGTTTATCGGCTCCTTGCTGCTGCTGCTGCTCGGCTCCTGTGGGACAGGTGCGCAAGGTGAGCGGCTCCGTGCGCGTCCTGGAGAGAGACGGACCCCCCCCCCCCTTTAATATCACTCTGCTGAATACTAACGAATAGAAAATCATTGTAATCAATCCGCAGTTTTTGATAAAAAGATGGGAAATACAAAAAGGTAATAATTTCACTGCTGGAATAGATTCAAAACAAGGTAGAAATATGTTTTATAAGTGGACCAATAATAATAGACAATAGATGATAATCCATAGTCTCAAATATGTAATAAAAACCCAAATATATTACCTACAAATCTACAACTTTGGTAATTTTAGAATAAAAAAACAAATATAAGATAATAGTGATGAACTGAAATCTTCATAAAACCTTAAGCTTTAATAATTGTTTTGTAATGTGTTGTCTATATTTGTTGTGTATATTTATTGTCTTGATGTTTGCGACTTGTTTCTCCAGTTTTGGGGAAATGGTGCCGCAGCTCATTCAGTTGATTCTGTGCATCTGGTGAATTAACCAGTGGGCTGCATGGGGCGGCACTGACCCGACCACCATGAGGTCTGGTTACTGAAAGGGGAGCAGGCGTCCTCTTGGGGGGATTTACAGCTGTCAAGTTATTTCAGAGATAGCGATCCCACAAGTTGCTCGTTCCCATTCTGGCTTTTCCAGCATTTGATGTTTCCTCAAGAGAGAGAGAGAGAGAGAGAGAGAGAGAGAGAGAGAGAGAGAGAGAGAGAGAGAGAGAGAGAGAGAGAGAGAGAGACTGTGGTCTATCTGTGGGCAAAGCCGCACAGGAGGATGCTGCAGCTCCTTCCTCAGCTCCAGGATTATCCTCAGAAAACGTCTTAACAAAGTGACTTCCTGTGCCGGAGGATGGAGGATGATTTGGGGAGAAATCACAAAAACCCTTATTTGATTGCTGCACAAGAGCAAATTGATAATTTACCCTGCAACAAGTGGGATAGATCAATAGATGGATGTCCCTGTATCCTCCAGGGAGGCTTCAACAAACAGTTCCAGTAGCTGCACATTTGTAGTGGCTCAGTGAAATGAGTCCTTCTCCCCCCCCCCCACTGTAATTACTGCACTCCCACGGACTGACGTTGTAAATAAGAGTCTATCACGTGAGATCCCTGTGGACACATCGACAAAAAGAAACAAACAGAAATCAGTACGAACCCTAATGGATCCGATGCTTTCACACACACATTGTTAATCTGCTATAAGAGAAAGTTGTGAAATCAATGACTGAACGGATGAACGCATGGTGGTGGATGTTGCTGCTGGTGGTGGATAGAGAATAATGGATGGATGCATTGTGGAAGTTGTTGGTTCCCAGTTGTGTTGATTGTTTGTAAACACAACATTTGCATGACAAAATGGGACGTATTTTATAATTTTGGACTCAAACTGGCCGATACTAAGATTAAGTCGTTGGTGCAACGCCTAGGTGGGTGGAGCCCAACACAAAACCTTTACTGTGTTTCCCATAGTGTGTTTTGCTCTGCAGCCTACTGTGGATACTGTGGATACTGTGTATATTGTGTATCAGTCTTTAATCCCCTAACTGGTCCTGTATTATACCAAACGCCCGACCAGACCAAATTCATCACTAGGTGTCACACCTGAGGTAGAAGATTCTCCTGAATGGAGCATAATGATAGAGAGGGAGAGAGAGAGAGCGAGAGAGAGAGAGAGAGAGAGAGTACCGATAAATGAGAGAGTAGGGGCTCCAGTCCACTTGATGGCGCTAATACAGTTCTAAGCTGGTTTCGCAATCACCAATAAACATGAGAAGAAGAAGCGACACACTTTAAAATTCCTCACATTCAGCTGCTTCCTATTCTCTCGAGAAAAACACAATAAACTTTTGTAGACACAACGTGGACACTGCTCTGAAACGATCTTGTGTCAGCAGTGACTTGTGCGCGGCTTCTATAAATCACATCATATCGTTTATCGCTAACACAATCAGCCGAGAAGCCATCGGCACGAGCTACTGATGAAGGGACGCCTTTTAATTTGCCAGAACCAGTTGGCTGGTTTCAGATCCGGCACTGGACCCGACTTGGCCCAACTGGAAATCGACCCGTAGAGTGTAGAATGGAAAAGGCTTCAGTTCAGTGACCAACTGACACGTCGTTCATCAAGGGTTGCACATGGAGGGCAGGAGTCCTCTCACGGTAACACAAATGGGCGGTTGAACATATGGAAGCAGACGTGTGATAATCCCTCTCTTGTTGAAACCGACAACCCAACGTGCACCTCATCCAGTAACTGGTCCTAGAGGCGAGGGAACATGTGCAGAGTTTGAGCTTCCTTCTCATTAGGCTCTTTTTTCATTCATCACACGGCAGTTTTTTAAATTACGTTTTAAATATATACAAATAAGTGCAAAAACAGCTTCCAGAGAGGAGTGACTACAAATGTGCATTGTGTGTGTTATCTCCATAATTAACTGGGTTTGCAAAGGGACTGTGTGTGTGTGTGTGTGTGTGTGTGTGTCCGGACCTAAACATTAAACAACTGTGTGTCCTGATATGTGTTTGTAAGAATTGGTTCACAGAACGTGGTCTTAGTGAAGTCTGTGAGGATTCTCAATGTTTCAGCTGAGCTCGGACCCGAAGGTGACAAATTTAAATATCTCAGACACACGTCAGAACCACGACACACACACTGCCATTTCAGTGTTGTTTTTTCAGTGTAGTTGAGCCATCGTGAACATGAACGATGGCAAAAGTTGTAGATGTTCTCAAGAGTGGCAGCCGTCCTTCCTTTAAATGGTAAATGTCTGTATTTATATGGCACTTTCCTGGCACTCAAAGAGCTTTGCTGTACAGTTATTGCCATTCAAACACAGTCTTGGGGTGAATCGATGTGTCACCCCAAGACTGATGTGGGAGCCATTTCTCTATCACAAATCTCACACATCTCACTCACCGCCTGCAGGGGGAACTTGGGGTGCAGGGTCTTGCCCAAGGACACTCATAAGCTGGGTAGACTGGGATCAAACCGCTGACCTTCTGGTTATTGGACGAACAGCTCGACCCCCTGAGCCACAGCCGCCGCTTTTAGACAATGTGAATACAAAAGGAAACAAGAATAAACCTGAGCTCGACAGGTGTGGAGGGAAAAAGCTATAGACATAGGACCGGTGATGAAGATGTCCACTTGGAAGGACGAGGAGATTCGAGAGCTTTTGCTGATGAGGGCCAGTGTCCATGTGCTGTACACAAACAGCGCCTCCTGCTGTCCTACCCAGGTGCCACACCTCATCTGGATGTTCTGGACATTTTCCTGTTACCGTGAACGCGTCTGACCGAAGAATCGAACGCTTTAATCATTATTTGTGACGGACACATTTTCCTGAGCCAATGTTCCGAGCATTTTCCAAAGTCCATGTCTGAAAACAGCTGAATGGACAGTTTGAGGTGAGAAAGTGCTAACAGTGCTAACAAGACTTTATACATTAAGGACATAATAAGTAGTCGGCGCCGTCTAAAAACACACTGAACGTTCAAGTTTCAATGTCAGGGTTTGTTTGTTGTTGTGTTACAACAACATTAAAGTGTTGCTGCCTCTGGGTATGAGGTCAGGTTAACTTAAGTCCTTTTCAGGAATCTGACCAAACGACTTCATTCTGCCTCCTGCTCGTTCCTCCCTCTCCGACTTCGGAGCCTGTGGGCTGGTTTGAAGTGTTTGATTATTTAACCAGCTCAGACTGACGTGGGGGGGCCGGGGTCTTTATGGCTCCATTATTTTCTCCCGAGTGCTGGAAATTCATCTCTTCCAGTCCAGTGGCAGACAGAAAATATTTGGTAAAAACTATATATTCAGGGAGAGGAGTTGATTTGAATTTACGTCCGGCTCCCTGGTTCATATGCGAGCAGCCTTGTCTCATCAGAATTTATTACTTTTCTATGAGCTGGTGGTTTGCACTGAGAGTACATAAACCTCTGAATAAAATCAATTTAGTGTGAATGTGAGAGGCAATACTTCCCCCCCCCCCCCCCCTCGCAAGCCGTGCTGTCCTTTATGCTTCACAAGACGATGGAGCCTATGAGAACCAGCAGGTGGAAAAGAGCAAAGCAGTCGAGGATAAATCAGCCACACTTTTCTCTTTTCAGTGTCATTTATGAAAAGGCGTCGAGTGGAAGTGGAGTCATGAAGAGGTTGCGATTAAGTCAAGGTTACACAAAGGTGGCGCCGGCTGCTTGTGTGCGCCTGGAGCTGCCAGTCTCGACTCTAGATTTATTAATCCAGGGGCGAGTAGTTAAGCGATAAAAGTGACAGAGAACTGCAGTCCATCCATCTGCCTTTGTGACCTGTGGGATTTTCTTGTTTGCCCAAGGCCAATTCCCCCGTGAATGTCTGTCTCCCTAAAAACAGACCCATTCATCAACTGGCCCTGTCATTGTATCAGCGGACTTGTTATCGGTCCAGGAATCGGCCACGTTGTCCTGAGGACACCGTTCACTGTCCCTCTCTGATGCAGCAGGAAAGTGGAAAACTGTGGACGTCAGCTACTAACGCAGCGTCGATTAATGTGCAATGATGACTTTATACTTTGTAAATAATATGCCTGTGACCTGTCAGTGCCTCATTCTGTACAGCACATGTTTCTAGTTCAATTAGAAGAAAGAGTACGAGAGTAGTTCATAAGAGGTGATGACCTTGAGGACCTGAAATGGACTTGAGGTGAGTGTGTGACCTCTCAAAGACCAATGTCAAAAATGAACTTCCATCCATCCACTGTCTTATACTGTTCCGGATTCGGGTCCTGGAGGTACCCGGGAAAGTGATCCTGACGTCCCCATCCCTGGCCACGCTTCCAGCTTCCTGCTGGGATGATGGAACGTGAGTTGAACAGGCGGGTCGGGGAATTGTAACAGAAGAGAACAAATTCAAAGCTTTCAACCATGGCCACAAGCTCTGGATAGTTAGGAAAGAACGAAGTAGCAAATACAACGGGAGGCTTGGAGTAGAAGCCCTGTTTCCTTATGTTGAAAAGGGACAATTGAGGTGTTTCTGGCATCTAGTAAGGACGTCTGCTTCCTCTGGAGGTTTACCAGGCACGCCAAAAATGAACTTATAATATTTGATACACTATATTTGTGTGATAGTCTGGGAAAAGAGAAAGAAAAAAGAAGGGGAAACAGTCCAGTAGGTAGAGGAGCCACAGAGCTGGTGAGTTTACTGCGGTGCTCTGTGTGGACACTCACTCTGGTTGTCCACCATCTTTAAGTCAAGCGGCGTCCCTCCCAGCTCCTTCTCTCCTCTCATTTCACCCATCGCTGGGTTTTCTTTTGTGTGTGTCTGCGATTCTGTGAATGTGTCTGTGCAGTTTTTTTGTTCTCGTCTTCGGGGCATTTGCAAGTACAAACACCAACCTTGCCGGGGACTAGTTGCCCTTATGAGGACCAGAGCCTAATGGCATTGAGGCAAAACGTCATTCCTGAGGTCCTGGTGAGGATCAGATCTGGTGCTGAGGCTCGGTGAAGGTTAGAGTTAGACATGAAAACAAGGTAGTGTCCTAATACAAATACATTCACAGCAACACAAGTTTCAACAATAAATATTCTCAGATTAAAGTGTAAAAACAAGTTCTGTAAAGTGCACTAGACATTATTGTTTGTTTTAATGTTATATGCTCATTCATAAATGATTAAACTATTGAATTAAAGCACGTCTTTAGGCTACCGCTCGCATTTGGCATTTAAATGTCTATATGCCGTAAGGTGAGAGGTGAGAACTTCACTGAAAACAACCAATAAATTCCACTCTGGCATTTTACAGCCTGCGCGTACAACTGATTATTGATGATTGATAATCACAAGTCCTCATTGAGCCACACAAATCAAACAGCCAGTCTAAATATCACTCAATGAGTCTTGTGCACCGTTAAGTCCTCCACAATGAGCTGTAAATCCAAACTTCACCTCCCCTCACTCTCCATGTAGAATAGAACCAGTCCACTAAGCCTCTCTGGGCTCGCTGCCCAGTTTACAAACCCTGAGGGGGGAGCTCCGTGGTCAGAGATGATCACAAACAGTAGAAAGGTGGAGCACACCTCACTGACCATAGAAGTGATCTGAGAAGCCCCCGCTGAAGGGTCCGCCATGAGGATTTTCAAATCTTACTACATGGTTTGCCACGAAACCTGGTGGAAAGACGCATTATTGGTCGGGAAAACCCAGTGAATTTGGGTGTGGATCTGGATCAGGGAGATTTGTGAATGTTTTAAGAGGACTTATATCTAATTGTCTGTGTATTTTGGTGCAGATTCAAAAATAATATAAGGAATATAAAGGATTTAAATTGTTAAATCAGTCCAGTCACATATAGCATTGCACTTACCAAGTTAAAGGTACCTTATGGATATTCTGAGCACAAGTAGTGGATCGTACTCATTTTGTCTTTTTAGTTTTGTCCCATTCACGCTTCGCACATTTTGCACAATACACTATTGTGTCTTTAGTTTGTTTTGAAATGGAGCCTAAAGAAGCAGACATGAAAATCCAACTGGATGACCAATGTTGACTCATTTAGTTGAGGATCGAAAACCCATTAAAGAAGAATTTTTGGTGTTTTTGTTACAGCACAAGTCAAGATGCTAATTTCCTTTGGTTATACTGCACCAGTCAGAAGTCATGAAGTGAAGTTAGCTTTGTGTTGCAGTCTGAAACGAGTTGGCAGCTCACAAACTCTTCACACAAAGTAGCTAAACTACTTTCTGCTCTAAATATCACAACTTTGTCCTCTGCTTGAGAAACTCTTGAGCCTCCCCCACGATTGATAACAGTTTCTACTTGAGCTCTCGTGAAGGTTAGATGCTTCAGGGTCTAGTTTGATGATGAGTGGAAATCTTAAAACAAAATCTTAAACAACAACTATCACTAAACTTTATAAAAATGACCCCTGGATCTTTTTAATTTAATTCAAAGTTCCCAATTTTTTTCCTCAGGAAGGTTTTACACAAGTTCCGTTTTAGACCAGTTACGTGATTGTACCAGATCAGAAGGTGATGACTGTAAAAGGAACTGAATGTTCTTTTTTTTTTTTACAAGAGGCATTTATCAGAGTGGGCTATTATCTAGTATACGAGTGGAGAGACCTCGGGGAAGTGAGTGGTTTTCTCTCTGTAGGACTCACTGTCCTTCAACCACCTCAGCAGAAAACATCAACAAACAACAAACCGGCCTCTAACATGTATTCAGACATTCATATTTGTAGTGAAGGGTAGTTCACCTGTATCTGAAAGGTGAGTCGGTATCGTGGCTTCCACCTCCGCCCTGAAGACAGAGGAAGAGTCGGAGCAACTTGGTGAAGATGTGAGTGAAAACCACAGATGAGCGTGACAGGAACATTTCCATGTCACGTAACTTCTTTGGAGTTAAGTAGTTGTTTAATGGAAATGTGTCATTTTTAAATATATAGTTGTATTTATAGATCATGCAAAGCACATTAGTGTAATAACAGTAATGATCTAAATAATTCACAGTTTACTACCTGCATCAATGAAGTTATGTTTTCTCCTCTGTCCTTTTGTTTGTTTATTTGTTTGTCAGCAGAATTTCACAAAAACGACCCAATTAATTTCCTTGAAAGTTGGTTGAAGGATGAAACATGGGCCAAAATATAAGCTGTACAATTTCTAAAAGAATAATTAATGGATCATGATGAAAAAAAAATTGAGTGTTTGCAATTAGTTATTCGATTGTTGTTTGTTTGTGTGTTTTCTCCGTATGTCAGCAGGATTACTGGAAAACTACTGAACCAAAGTGAAAGCCATTTAGTGGAGGGGTAGGAAATGAACCACAAAAGAAAACAGTTTAAAGTTTGGAGCAGATCTGGATAATTGCCAAGATCTTTTTTTTCACTTTCTTGAACATGTTGAAATTGGGTTTCATCCTCAGCTGAAGATTGGGCTTTCTGAGCACCAGTCTACTTCTAGTCGCCGCGGACAGGATTTTTAACCGTTAAAGAAAAGGAGCCAGACATCAGGAACATCTGATTGCAAAGTGAAATTATGCACTTGAAAAGTTTCATGCTGCAGCTTTGATGCTACTCAGCCACAAAATCAGCAAGATGAGGTCGACAAAATGTCAAAACTTAGACGTAGGAAAACACAGCTTGTTTTTTTCCATTTCCTCCATGCAGTCAAACTTCAGTTTCTCTCTTTTAGGATTCTTATCGTAATTGCGTCATTCTTGAAATTGTGCTTTTGTACCTTAATTTAGAGTTTTGCATAAACTCCATCGTCCTGAACAAAGCTTTTGTCATTTTCACTTCTCCTCCACCCTGAGCCAGCGCTAGAAAATGATCGAGGCAAAAACAAAAGAAGGAAGAACATTCTATTTCATACACAGTGGGACTTAATATCCTCCCACTGAGTGTCTGCAAAGAAAAGAGTCTTTCAATGTCTTGTCCCTATTTTCAATTGCTAATAGGAACCTTTAACGATGTGCTCATCACACTCCACATGTCTCCTCATGGCTCCATTAGCAGAAGGGATGTGACCTGCAGCAATTGTCACCCATCTGCATAAGAGCAACATATAACAACGTGGAAGATTCTTCTGTTCATCACTAATGTTTGTTGTCTTCTCATTATTGTATTGTTGCTTGTTTGATTAGGCTCTCAGTGTGGGGGCTGACATCACATCAGGTGTTAAACCTTGTACGATTCAGATAAACGCTGCACTTGCTGCTTTGTTGTTGTGTTTTTCTTTTTTATTATTAATTTTGCCGATCAGGTGCATTAAGGTAAGATACTGCAGTTATCTCAGAGGGAACTAAAAGCCTTGTATTCACGGAGAAAGCGTAGTTGATTATGTTGCAGAAAACGGTTTATGTACCAGGGTGCTCTAAATGTAGAGTCATTTTCTAGCAGGAGGTCTCAGATGCTGAGAGTCAGCAGAATCACTGGCCTGCCTTCACATCTGTGAGTCACCAACACACAGAAGAGAGGCTGGAACCGAGGAAGGAGCATTTCTCTCATTGTTAAAAGACGAGACGAGCAGCAGAGAGTCTCCGTTAAGTGGTCCAACTGTCGGGTTCCAGTCTGAAGCCAAAGCAGGAACACCATTCTCACCAGTCACTGTCGAACCGCCCTCACATGAAGACTCACAAAATCCAGATTATAATGGGGATTTAACTAAATACTTGTAGGTGACAACTTACAAAATTCATTTAAATATGAAGTATTTTGGAAACTGGCCATCAAGAGTTAAATATCTGGTATTTTAATTTGAATGTAATAGATTTTTCATATGTATTTTTGTTCATTTCCATTATATTACACAAACTGGACCAGTTGTGACGATAGCTTTTATAAAAATATATCTCAAAAGCATAGAGGCAAAGAAATGGAATAAGAAAGACAATTTATAAGTATTTAACATAAAATCTGCCCTGAATATATGATGAGAATTATGAATTGTGAAAATATAATATCTCTGGGTTTACTTTGCCTATTCCCACAACGTCTTCAATCCAAGTACATATTGTTCTTGTAGCCTTTTGACTCATCTGATCCCATCTCACTTATTCTATATTCCACCAGCTGGTGTCTGAAGTGCTCCCACGTCTCACAGGTTCACAAGTCAAGATCTTAAGGTTTTAAATGGTTTTCTCTCGTGTGAAAATATTGAATTACCAGCGAGAATTAATTATACAAGGATCTACACATAGCTCTGGGTACAGCGCTGAGAGCCGGTGCTTGTATTACATCCTATAACAATATAGTTCACCCATCCAGAAATGTTAGATTTAAAAAGAGCGAAGCCAGAAAGGAGTCAGATGAGGTTCCGGCGGCTGTGGGCTGCATCAGTGCCACTTGGTGTTTAGTTCCCTTCTGCTGCAGATTTCATGAGCTGTCAAAGATTTACCAAAGGATTTGTGGATTCCTTGTAGCTTTGTTTAAGAACTGCCTCGTAGATCCGTGTCTCTCCCCGGACAGAGACTCGCAGCACAACAACCTTTAACCTTTAACCTTCCCTTTCCTCTTGGGTTTCTGTGATTGTGCTTTACCTTTTTTGACACAGTCACATTCTATATGTCACGACTAAGAAATCTCAACCTCACCTGCTCAAATACCTGCTTCTTCTATTGAGCTTTATCTGCCGAGGTCACGTTCATTTGTTATCCTCTCTAAACTAATCCAACTCCATTTTGCACTGGCTCTGTGTCTCCTGCACGGCTGGAGGGAGATGAAGAAACAGCAACATTATGAATGCCATTAGCATCAACTTACTTCTTTACAGGTTGCTTTAAGTGCACTGCTAACAGTTCAGGTGTGATACATTCCTGTATTTTATGCTCTGAGATCTTTTAATGGTTTTAAAATTAATCTACTTTCAGCCGCTGCAAAAACAAAGACATAAAAGCTAAAGTATAAAGAATGGATTGAACATTGTCGATCTGCTCCCAACATTGGTTTAATGGTGACGCAATAAGATACACAGCTGTAATGTTACTTTAAAAAAGTACTTTTGAAATTGATTAAATAAGTTTGAAGATGCAGTATAAGTACCTGAGTTGTACACAAAGTCTGGGGTGTCTGCGGAGAGAAGAGACTTGGTTAGCCCTGGGTGGATATGACAGCCTATTCAATACTGTGACAGACTGCGCTTTATAGTCTCAGGTAATGAAAATCCCTCTGTGCCGGGAACGAAGTACCATAATGTTGACAAAGTAATCTCAGCTGAAGCCTTGTCAGAGCCGAAGACAGAAGCGGAGGGGGGGGGGGATCTGAACTGGCTCCACTGGAACAAACAACATCCATTATGAAAGAGGGTTTATTCTACACTAACAGAGTTCTGAAACATTTGCAATGAGGTAATAATAATGATTTATTTCAATGGACTGCAGTTATTTACAGTGGTTCAATCCTGTCAACCATTTAAAGCACTTCATACTAAGTTCAGTTTATGAAATATAAGTAATCAACAAGTTATAAAAACATTAAATTACAATTACTACCTATTACTACTTTTATAAAGCAAAACCACAAACCCAACCATGGTGATTTTGTGGCTATACCAAATCTAACCTGTATCATCAAGAGTCATATTATTAGATTAGACTGGATATGGTAAAGTGGTTTAGAGGATTTGTCGATACTAGTAGAAGATATATCACAGAATGCAAATTGAAACTTTCACATGTTTGTGATAGTTTTACTTAATGTCAGGTATATAGAGTAAAGAGTTACTGAAAAATTGGAAAAAAGTCAGTTTTACCTTTGAAATCTCATTACACATTGCAGCAGTGACACATTTGAACAGATCCTCGCCTTTCACAATTTGCTTATTCAGATTTAGACATTTCTCGTCCTTGACATTCATCAGCAGCACAGTGTCTAAGGAATGAAAAGGTCTCTACTGACGTGTCTGATTCCTTTTTCTTCTTCTGGAGCAAAGTCATCTGCTCCTGTCGCCTGCTTCAACTCAAGTTTATCATTTTATTTGGAGGAAATCAAATCTGTATGGTTGGTTGGTTATCAACATTGCAGCAGTATAAGGTAAGATTCTTAACCTTGATCCTTTTCTCCTCTGTGACTGGTCCACAGAAGCATGTGACAGCCCACTGGTGTCCAGTTTGCCTCCATCGTCCTTCAGAAGCTCCTCCCAGTTGTCCAGCAGCCATGGACCAGTGTTTGCTAAAGTCAACAGGAGAGAAGGTGAGAAGCGATCATTGTCTTTTGTCCGTTGTCCAACTTAAATATTTCACTTCTTGCCGTGCCGACACATTTCAAGAAAGATTCATTCCTACGCTGTCGTGAATAATCAGCGCTCTGCTCGTTTGCTTGACTCAGCAGTTTGCACACTGGGACGCCCGAGTGTTTTAACTTTATGATTTGCCTGAATTTATTACCTGGGATTCATTGCCCAGACTCTAATCAAACATTAGTCATAAAGTCCTTTCACAACATCTCTTCTTGGCCTGAGGTGCAGGCGGAGGCAGTGATGCAATCCAGTCACGCTTGATGAGTCCAGGTTTTCAAAGGGCTCAGTGGACTTTGAATGAGTTTCTTTATTTGTTTGGCTGACCACAAGGCAGAATACCCACCAGATAGTTAACTGGATAAACACTTTCTTATTTTACAGGGATGAGACACATCAATGTCTTCAGGCTCTTAGAGTTTTATTATGCCGTTTATTACTTAGCTGCATTTTGTTTACAGATTTTTTATCCGTCATATTCTTGATATCTGTTGAAAACCTTGAGGTACTTTCTTCAAATCTGATAGAAACTTTCATTTAGACTCAAAGATGAACTGATAGGATTTTAGTGGTCAGAGGTCAAGGTCGCTGAGACATCATAAAGCAAATGTTTAAACTTGTGAACGCAACATCTCGCTCACACAACTCTCAAATGGAAGTTCCCCAGCACAGGGGCTGTATTCGTGATCAGTATCAGTTTGTCATCCAGGTCATGGTAGTGATGATATTAAATTCCTTGGTTTGAGAGGTGACACACAAGCAGGTCCAGTTGCCTAAATCCACTTCCGAACACCCCTCTAAACAAAACACAACCGGTGTGACTTTCTGTGGAGTGTTGTAGGTCCAGAAACCATTTGGCTAATCTCTATTAACAGCTCTCTGCTTATACATGTAGATAAATTAAAAAGCGTATCAATCAATGTATTCCACCTGTGGGTAACCAAAGCCTGCTCAAATTTGATTGGTCAAACTAGAGACTCTGGTCCACACCTTCTCTTTACTCTGACTCCTTCCTCCTGTTCTTCGGGCTGCAGCGGTGCAGTTTCTTCTCATGGTGCATGAAAGACTCTTTGGCTCTCTAAAGGAAACCGAGCACAAAACATGAAAGACGAACCTCAGCTGACTTCACACAGCCGGAGAGATTCCTCTGAGGGAGACATTGCTGAAGACAAAACAAAAGAAAGGTGGGAGGACCGATTCACAGGACGGCAGCTTCGGCCAACTCTGTATTATATATAGAAATGCACTGGAATTATAATTGACTACTATATCAAAAAGACTCCACAGGGCCCCCTCTCCTCAGTTGTGGTATAAATCTTTGTTGTGATTCACTAACCACAAAAGCTATTCAGGAGGGAGCTCCCTGCTGGATGCTGAGGCAGGGCTTTATGAGGGGCTATCGCCGCGTGCTTTGGGAGGTTTGCAGATTTCTCCATTTTACAGATCTCAGTTGCTGACTGTGGAGCCGGAGTGGAGAATCATCAGGGAGTCTGGGATTTCTCTCTCTCTTTTACTCCCACTGTTAGAACAAATTGACCAACGGAAGCAAATTGAAGATAAGCCAGCGCTGCGTCGTTGTTTTTTTTAATAATTGAGTTTGATTGTGAGTTTCTTTCTCCTCTTAACACTTTCCAACACATTGTAGAGAATTAATATGATAGTGGAAATTGTTGTCCTCATTTCTTGGCTCTGGAATTGCCGCTGATATGAAGCCAATCACCAACTGGGCCAGTTTCTGCCAAACACAGTATAGTCTCAACGTATAACATGTTTTATGAAGTTAGTTAATTCAGTCAATAGATATTTATCATATATTATATACATATGTTTTTATAAAGATGGACAAAGTGCCACTACTTCCTTCCACTGTACATTATGTAAATAAATATTAAATATCTCAAGTACCAGTCTATCTTAGGCTTTTAATGTTAATTTGAGGTAGTAATCGTAGTGTGAAGTCTCAGCATGAGGTCATACACATGCTTGGCCAATAACAAGTTAGACTCAGCTGTCAATCACGACGTTTCACATGTTTATAGCCTTGAACAACTAATTTAAACCAGACTCCCCAGAAAAAAATAGCCCTTCATAAGATATAAGAACCACCTAAATGTCCCATTCATTAACATGGAGGAGGTAAGGTTTATTGTTTTGTTTTTTTGCAGCCAGCCACCAGGGGGCGATCAAGATTGTTCGTCGTTACCCTCCGGGCGCTCTCATATCGTCCATCTTTTTATACAGTGTCATGATTCAGTCTGGACCAGTTCAGGATTCATCTCAAATTTACTTCGGAAACCAGAAACCAGTGCAAGTTGTAGTGGTAAAAAATGCTTCTAATCAGAGGCCAAGGTGCCAGCAAAGATCTCAAGGTTATATGACTCACATGCTTGGATCCTGTACTGCCAGTTGGTCCCATCACATGGTTCCCACACAGTGCCCAGTTAATCATATTTAGCCATCAGGGTGCTGCCTCCTCTTTGAGTTGTGCCCTTCATACGTCACTGCATGTACACCGAACAGGGCCAACACCAGTGGGAGGGAGCCGTGGCCCTGTAGTTTAGCAGACTGGACAATTAATTACACTGGGAAATACCCCTGCACTGAGGGTCAGTCCTGATTTCACCTTATTGAAAGTGATCAGGGACCAGCCGGACACAGGGGCCCTGACTCTGGAGGGATCAGGGGCCCTCAAACAGAAGACTCTGGATGAGAGGTCGAGGAGTTCCGTCATCGTGCTCCTCAGTCCACCTTACATCTCAAATGGCCAGAACCTTTGACGTTTTTCTCTTCTTAACTTTTGCTCTCTTCTCCCCTGAGTTTGACCTTTACTCTTTCTCTCTCATCGTTAATAACCGATGATCGGTCGGTTCCCGCTGCCACTCTCTCACACTTCACGTAACAGCGGCGGTCTGTTGTAACAGTAAATTTAACTCAGCCCCCTTTTTTTGACCTGCCAAGAAAACATGGGGATTAATTAATCCCATCCATACAGCTAAATGTTAACGAGAGTATTTAACATTTATAGCCAAATGTTAATGGGGGGCTTTAACATCTAAGCGCTCTGAGTTTTCCAGTGGGCCACACGGATAATCGCTCATTAGAAGAACTGTAATTATGCTGAAACAGGCCTGGAGCACTTCATCGGCCCCGAGTAATCATTTTCTGGAAGTAGTAATGCAGACCTTAGCCGAGGCTGTAGGTTGAAATGAACTGTAGTGGGGGGGAGGGGCAAAATCATTTATTGATCATTGTGTGAAGTTTATGTGCCACCTCTGCTTTTCCACAAAAACTTTTACTCCTCTTAAACTCTTTATCTGGTTAAATTCCACCGCTCCTCCACTCAAATCCTCCTATTATGAGGAAGTCACTCCCTCAATAAATGTAATCACTGGGTAAATATTGTCTGATTCCTGGACTGAACGCAGCTAACAGCTTCTCATCGCTGCTTTAGTTCTAAATTGCTTCTTCATCCCGTCCACTGAAGATAGCTGGAGTCGTTAGACCGTGACGGCTCCTTAGAGAGACTCTTTATACGGTGACTAAACTATCTGTGGTCCAGATATTGACTTTAACTATATGTTCAGTCCGGTTAATGAAATATACAGCCACAGCTTTTTTATATGGTACTTTCTAACTTAAACAAGGAGGTGAAAGTGATTCAATAACAGAAAGAGTAGATGATGTTTTAAAGTGAATTAGGGAAGTTGAAACCGCTGAATAAGTGGAGATTTGCCTGAACCACATAAAAACTGCATAAAATGAATTATTTAACAATATATATCTTCATTGTTACGATTTTTATTCCTGTTATACCTTTGTAAACATTCTTTGTATTTAAATTGCTTGATTTTACTGGTTAGGTTTGTTGTTATCATGTTGGAAGGTTGTAAAGCACTTTGCCACTTTGTTTTTAAAGTTTATTATTCTTATACTTTCATTATAATATATTTGGGGGATTGTTCAGATGAAAAGTACGAGGACTTTTTATTACAAAATACAAAACAAAACAAAATACAAAAATTATAATGTTCAATGTTCATTTGGAAAAATAGAGTAGAGTGTTTTTTTTGTCATGCTTATTCTATACTCTTCCATGATAAACATTAATGTGAACAAGGGCAGAAATCCATATAGTTATACAGAGCACAAAACAACGATCAAATTTAGCTTCTTAGCGTATATGCACAGTCGGCAGGATTTAAGCCAGAAACTGTAACAACTCTATTCAACCACTAGTTGTATCAAATCACATTTTCACATCTTCAAGTTTTAAAAGACTCAAACAGTTTTTCTTCTGTGTGGTTGTTAAACTCTGACGTGTGGCTTCAGTTCTCTTTCATTAACGCTGATTGAACGCTGTGGTTTTAAACTTGATTAACAACGAAAACATTGTAGAAATCTGAGGTTAATTTTGTTTTATACGTCTTCACTGTGCTGTCACAATTCACAAGCAATATATAGATACTTGACTTTTGTTATATTGCTAATTATTGTCTTATTGCTCAGTCCTAAGTTATCAAGTCACCTCATCCACCACATTTTGTTGAAATTCCTATTTCACTCACTTTGCTAAGAACTAAAACTTAAAATTAAAAAGGTTGTATTCTTCTATGTTCTTGAGTTCTTGGATCTAAGCAAACATTGCCCTGATAAGAACGGTTCCCTGTAGGATTTGTTTTCGTCCCATTGAGAATGCACAGCTGTTTGTTTGCTTTGCCTCTGAGTCATTTTTTTAATATAAAGCTATATATCACAGGTTTTCATTAAAGCACCATCGAGCTCCCCCTAAAATGAACTGCAACTTTATTGCTCTCCAACTCAAATACACTCTCAGTCCCTGTTGATGTGGTGAGACAGTTTGTGTCTTCATGCCGCTCTCTGACACTTCCTGACTTTTTTTTCCTGCAGTGGCTTTTGTCTCCTTCTTCCAAACTTTGCATTTATTTGTGGTGTTACAGACGCTGGCCGACAACTTTAAATGTCATCGTTGTCCAGACTGTTATTTCTAACAGTCTAATGTTTATAGGGGGCTCCAGGATTGAAACGCAGCAGCTATTTGTGTGTAAAATCCTGTCTAAGTTGTTAGATGCTAGAGTTCCAAACAGTTCCAAACGTTTCCCACATTTTTAATGGTGCAACAGATTTAATAAAATCTGTTGCACCATTAAAAATGTGGGAAACGTCTGAGCTAGTAAAGATTTTATAGCAATGTTGCTGTGGAATTGATTGCACTCCAACCACAAGCAATCTGCTCTGTAAACACAAAGTCACTGCAGAGTAATCACAAAGTAGAATATAACGTACAAAAAACAACTTTTGTGGGGAGCAAATCTCATGTTAAACTTAATTGCCAATCAGCTGTAAATGTAAGTATGACTTTGCATCTTAAATGCATTGAGAAATCAGTTGCATTTGTAAGAGAGACATCTTTGAAGATGACGAGATGAAAAAACAATTATTCTCCCAACGAAAACATCACAAAATACAGCTAGTAGTGTGTATATATATAGTCAGGCACAGCTCAAAGTGGAGGCAGCACCTTGATGGCTCAATGGGATTTAATTGGGAACCATTTGGGAACCATTTGGGAACCATTTGCCACAAGCCAATCAAGATGGGACCAACTGGCAGTAGCGAGGGTTGAGTTTTTATCAACTCGAGATCCCAGCTGGAAGCTTCCGATCAAAAGATTTATTTGTCACTTCAACTTGTTCTGTTTTTCAACTCCTTCAGTTTTATCTTTCCCTTCAGGTTTCAACCAGGCAAACTATTCCAGGACAGGTTAGATGGATCAAAAATACCTTATCATGACAGTTGAGTGGTGGTGGAAGATGCATTTCCACCAAATGTACCTGGAACAACAGGAGGATTCAAAACACCTGAATGGCTTGACTTATTGTAAAGACACAGTATTCAGAAGCTACTGCAAAAGTTGGATTAGCTGAGATAAAAATCGGGTGTACTCAACAAATCAGGGATGTTTTTTGTTGCAAACCCAACACACTATTGTGGGTTTCTATTTGAAAACTTAACAATGTTAATTTAGCAAGCTATGGTTCCATTTAGATTCAAATAGATGATAAAGCATGTGATTTACAGCGAGTACCGTCCAATGGGTGAAGGCTGCAGGTGTAGGTGGGCGTGCACTGTCCTCCATCTCTTCTGGTCTCTAAAAAACCTGATAGCGCGCAACAAAATGTCAAACTCCAATCGTCAGAATGGCAGCTCCCAAACCAGTGGGTGACGTCACGGAGGGCTGCTTGGTGGAGACGTTCTTCGTTCCTGGGGAAAGTTGCTACTCACAGTGCTTTCAAAAATGAAAGCTCAAAGATTCCTCCTTTTAGTTATTTTTGTTCATATCTCTATCATGGGTTAGTGTGTGAAAAAAGGCCAAAAGAGCTCCTCTCCTTTGAACTGATCTCACAGGCATGGGAAGATGTGTCCCCAGTTGGTTGAAATGCTGTTAGAACACATGGTTTCTGATGTGCCTGATCCCGGTTCTGATCCCAGCTTCTGTTCTCTCACGCCTGCCCCCACACACAAAAAGAGAAAAGTCAGAATCTAGCCCTGACTGAGACTTTTTGAAATAAGGCCAATTATTCCGGGAATCATTTATTTATTTATCACCTCTGCCAAAGAGGTTATGTCTTCACCCCTTTCTTGTTTTTTTGAGTTTGTATGTTGTGAGCAAGATTACACAAAAAGTATTTCTACCTGGAAACTAGGTGGAAGGATGTGGATATCAGTCGGGGAGGAACACTTTCCATTTTGGTGCTGATCCAACTGTAGATCCTGATTTTCTATCACAATTTTCTTTGACATAGCTGTTTAAATCTGGCGTGGATCCGGCGAAATGATTCGGAATCGGATGAGACATTGTGGTAAGGTGTGGATTTGAACGTCTCAATTACCCTCCTGATTGGGCAGGAAGAGCTACCGACTTTTATGGTGATTAAACAACCAATCCATTACCAGCATGTTGGAGGTTGTGTATCCATTTTTGCAGAGATATTTTAAACTCTCCGGTTCCTTCTCTGCTTCTTCACGAACATTCAACCTCTCTCTCTCTCCTGCTCTCTCTCTCTCTCTCTCTGCGTTCCTCTCCTCCCCCCTCTCTTCCTAATTCCTCCTCCGCCGTCCAGGAGGTGTCAGCTTATCAAACTCTCTCCGTCACTCACTCTCTCTCTCTGCGTTTCCCACTCCTCTCTCCTCCACAGTCCGGCCGTAATGAGTAAAGGTCAGTGTCTCCGCTCGCTCCGGGCTGTGCCTCTCGGTGTTCATGTCTGTTACCGGCCCAACCTGCGCTGGCCTTTAGCCGCCGCCCTAATGAGCAGGAGGTGCAACGCTGCAACAGCTGGAGGAGGAAGAGCAACCGGAGCAGGAGGGGAAGAAGATCCAGTTAATTCCACCCGAGGGATACAGCATCTATTTTACAAACATAGATATCATGCTAATGGGCGGATAGCAAATATCAAATCATGTTGAATTTTGAATATTTACATATGTTGTTGACCACACAAAACTTTAAGTAGATGGTGGTGAATCTAGAATTTGGGAATAAGCTCCATTTTTAAATTCGTCAATAATGAAGATAGTTGTGATCAGGTCCCTGTCGATGTGCTGCAATTAAACAAGGACACGTGATTTCTGCTGCAAGATGAATTGTCATGTCGATGTGAAACAGTGTAAACAGGGAGAAACACTGTAGCTTCTCTTACTACAACAATATATTATAAAGTTTCTTTAAAGTAGTCGTGATGAGGGAACTTGGCTAATTTGGCTCTGTGGATTGTAACATTGATTTGTAAGTCAGCATGACATCGCCTTGGCAAGGCAACCACAAGTGCTTAGGCTTGTGTGTGTGTGTGTGTGTGTGTGTGTGTGTGTGTGTGTGCGTGTGTATGTTTGTGTGTGTCTGTGCGCGCGCGCTCTGTTGGGTAGAAATCCCATCTGCTTTTCAGGCACCATGGATTTGCTTTGGCCTGACTCAGCACTTTATCTTAAACACGAGTACACGCACACACACACACACACACACACACACACACACACAAACACACACGCAAGCACACACACTTCTCAGTATTCAAAAGTGTCATTATCTCGTCGCAGCCTTTTCCATCACCCCCAATGTTTCTTCATAATCAGGTTCTGACATAGCTCTCCCTGCTCTCTCTCTGTCTCTCACATACACACACAAACACACACACACCTACACACACACACACACACACACAGGCACACACGCATCTGTATGAGTTTTCTTTGTGTCTTTGCAGATGTCATTGTGTGTCTGTCACTCCTTCCCATCTGTTCTCTCTCCAGAACACCTTCTCCGTCAGGTTCAGTGTTTGGACTTATTTCCTGTTCAGAACAGAACTTCTCCGTTGGGTTGTATCAAGCTGAGACTTTTCTCTGTTTGAATCAAGCTGTTTCACTTTTCTTAAAACCCAAGGACACGTTAGAATACATCAAATGGCAGGAGACACAAACACCCATCAATAAAACATATGTCACATGAAAATAGTTATAAAACCAAGTGTAAAATCAAGAGGCAAATACACTATACAAGATGTTTAAAACGTGAATGAAGTAAGTAAAAGTCTGATTTTAATAAGGTTTTTGCAGCAAAGGATTCTGGTTCTTATCTCATCTGCACATTTTCTTACTTTTTCTCTTCAAATTCTGAACATTTGCACAAACTTATTCTCCAAATAAAACTCAGCTCTTTGGTTCCCGGGGATTTAAAATCACAGTAAACAATTCTCTCCATGTCAAAAACACGTCTATGCAGCAGATATTTGCCTAATAACACAACAGGCCATAATTGGAATTGTAAAAATATTACATTTACTGTTATTTATTGACTTCATACCACCAGTGACAAATGGCCAATAAATATGAGGGATTCTGTGTTTTTTCCTTTTAAATAAGGAGCTGTGTATTTTGTCTGATGATGGAGCTGAAGTGTTGAACTTGCCTCAGGATAAATGTTGATGGATCGTCCTGCTTCACAGCCAGAATTAAAAACTTAGTAAAGAAAGTAGTTGTACTATAATCCACTAGTAAATAAATGTTCATACATTTTTAATTAAATGTTACAAATTGGCAAATACACCATTTTCATATTTTCCTTTTCCCCCCACCCACCGTGGTGATGTGACTATTCTTAGTCGACCTTGTGAACTCGGTGTTGGTTCGTCCCTCCCTCCCCCCTGGACATGTCCTCCAGCTGCCAACCACAGCTGGGACAGAACAGGGCTAGAGAACATGGGACATGTGTCCTCTCTGCAAATCACTGCTGAAAACACTCTTAAATCTGATCAGGCACATATCGTGTTGTTGAATGAGTTGGATGTATATTCATTTTTACTCCCCTCACCCTCCTCTTCCTGGTCCTCACATCTTTCAACTTAGTCGTGGGGTCGTAAAGTACAAATGAAATACCACCCTGCTGCTCCACAGTTAAACCTGTCTCCCTGAAGTGTTTTAACTCAAATATAACTCACCTAACATCTTTGATAATGAGGATGGTTATTATTTATCATCTTGAAACCCGGGGAGGTGCTTGACATTCTGCAGGGTTTTAAATCTGGGTGCATAAAAATGGACTTAAATCAAATCCAGAATGTGGAAAAACTACATTTATATTTACAGTTACGATTTGAAGCTGTTCTGTCTGAATGTGCTGAGTTCTAATACCTGCCGACTCGCTGTTTGTATTCCTGAGCAAACTCCTCACCACAGATCAATCAGGGCACATCACTTCAAATTCACAGCCTCATTTCAGGAAGATTGAAATGTAATGAATCACATTTCACTCCTGTGATTTCTCTCTTGATCCTCGCTCGCTCTCTTCTCACCTCGGCCAGCCTCTGCCCCCCCCCCCCCCCCCCTCTCCATCACACACACACATTATTGCATTATAGATATCCATGCAGTTTTTGTGTGTGTCTGTCCTCCCTGCAGGAGCCGGAGGTTGGTCTCCTCTCTCCTCCGACAGATACCAGTGGCTGGAGGTGGACTTGGAGAGGCGGACCCAAATCACAGCTGTCGCCACGCAGGGACGATACGGCAGCTCTGATTGGCTGACAGCCTACCTGTTGATGTTCAGCGACACGGGACACAACTGGAGACAACACCGACAGGAGGACAGCTTGGGGGTAACTGTCCTGCAACGATCAACCAATAATCAAAATGCACTGATGATGGCTTGATGAACAGCTCTTGGTGTTTTATTCGCCTCCTCTCTCGCAAAGATTGGAAGGCAAAGGTTTGTCGGTGATGTGTTCAGGTATTTGCGACCGAGAGTTTTCAAAATGGTTCATTTGAATAAAATTTGGACAAAATTAAAAACTACATCGACACAAAAATAAAGATCATGCAAATTCAAGTTGCACGGAGCTGTTTGAATTTGTTATGAAATGAACCTGCGGTCAAGTTTTCTTTTGATAAATGAGCTGAAACAAATCTATTCTTATTTGTGGTGTGGTTCTTACATCTGACACCCTGTGGTTAAAAGCCCTTGTTTAGTTGAAAACCTCCGGTAATACACCGTGTGTGTCACTGTCTGGATGAAGACACAACCCGGAACATCAGTGTCAAACAACACCGTGCATATTAAAAGCTCTGAACAGCTTAAATCTCCGGGTGCAGTGCAGCTCAACGCTGAGGTTCATTGAAGTTAAAATACATTTGGCCTCACTGTCACAGATATAATTTACATTATCTGCGGGGACGGCTCTGCCTGCAGCAGCAAACCCGCTCACCAGGAGCCTTTCACTCTTTATTAAAAATGGATGGAACAATGAAAGGAACCTGGGCCGGGCGGTGTCGACTGCATGGAGCTGCTGTCAAACAGTTTAACCTCTGCTGACAGGAGGCTGGTGCTGCTGCTGCTCACACTGCCTGCCGCACAGAGAGAGTCACAGCTCTGATTCCTGCAGCAGTGAAAGTGTCCATCAGCCGTCTCCGAGCATGTCGCTCGTTCACTGTGAGCCGGTCTCCCTAAGTGTCAGCTCAGTGCCTAAAATGTAAATGTGAGGGAGGAATCTGTGAGACGTGCATCCGGTGATTTACTTATTCTGTAGAGCAGCTGATGTATTCAGGCCTCAGAACAGGAACTGTGGAGAAACTCTCGGCTGAGTCTGTTCCTACACAACTGAATAAGTTCCCCTGCGTTTTTCTCTCATTACTTTCCAGCTTTTTTACATCATTTCTTTAAAACCATTGCACGTCTAATTTCCCCGTGAAGAGGGAGAATGACTTATCACCAGCGAGCAAACGAACTGCGTGTCAGCCTGACAGGACGCCATGCAGGCCTCCGCAGACTGAACACCATTAGACACGATGCAGAAGCAGTGGAGCGTCTCCTCCCTCCGTCATGGAAGACGATGCACTCCTCTTGTTACAGGATCAGCCCGGAGAGCAGCTTGTGATTCAGATTTGACAGGAGACGATTTTCTCTCGGTGAAGGGTGGGAGCGCCGCAGAGCCGAGCCTGCGAGTCATCACAGAGAAAAAGGGAAGGGAGCAGCCCCCCCGAAACTTGTTGATTTTACACCCAGCATGAAAGGTGATAAACCCAGATCAGCTCCGAGGGCTTTTGAAGCTGGGTCTATTAGTCAGGCCGGCTTAGTGTGTCTGTTAGGGAGGAGATTTGCAGAAATAGCTGTATCACACACACAGAGTCACTGACTCCTGAGCTCACAGGCTCCGGCTTTCTCCTTCTGCTGTCAAGTGGTGGAAAGTCATTTACTATACAGGGAGATTTGAAGGTATTCTATGTGTTAAATGAGTAATTATATTGGCCGCTACTTAATCTTTCTACTCCATATCGGTCCAAAGACAAATATATGCTTTATGTATTTATTAGAGAACTATAGATTATAGTTAATTAAAATGTCCTTTACGTATAAAACACTGAATCATTTATGAAACACAATACATTTTTAAACATCATCATATATAAGGAGAAACAAGATGGGTTACTTGTCTCATGAATATAACCAAATACATTTACTTCATTAATGATCTTTTCTTGAGTACTTCCATGACTTCTACTCCAAAACATTGTACTTTTTACTTTCCAAATTAATTTAGTTGTTTAGAAACAACAGAACTTTTTTAGCTCTATGTCCAAATGTTAAATTACCCAAAGGCAGAATGTAAAAATGTGATCAAGACTCATGACTTTGGAAAGTGTCACCATGTTGCTCGTGCCCTCGCCCTCAGTTCAGCTCCATTCGATTCCCTGTGCTTTATTGGCGTGAATGTCAGGTGAACATTATTGCCAAAACATCAAGGATAATTCTGTTCAATAATGAGATAGGGGGAGAAAAAATGGAAAAGCTTGGCGGAAGACTACTCATATTTCAAAGATGCTCGGGCGAGTAAATGAGATGCCGCTCTCCTCAGCCTCCTCGGCAGGAAGCAGCTTAACGCTCGGCTGCCCGGGCGGCTCAGGCTGCACAGCTCTGAAGACACAGCTCAGATCAGGATCGTGAGGCAGCAGGAGAGACAAGTTCAGCTGCACAGTCACGTCAGTACACATTCAGCAGACACACACATAAACACACTCACCACCTCTCCATGACATTCATTCACTTCCCAGAGACTTACTTTAATCTTAACCCTTACCACCACTTGTTTAGCTCTAACCATTAAAGGGGTTGTTCACCCAAAAATGGAAATTCACTCCTTTTCTACTCATCACTGTGCCGATGGAGGGTTTTTGTGTTTGTGTCCACAAAAAACTTTTGGGAGTTTCAGGGGGAAACAGCGACGGATCCAAATCCAATATAATTGAAGTAGAGCTCTAAGTTCTAAGTTCTTAAAAAATGAAGGAACAACAGTAAATAACATAACATGCCTCCATACGGCTCCTGTGGTGTCATCCAAGTTTCTGTAAGCCCCGACATTCATGTTTGATTCCAAACAAACTGTTTATTCTAGATGTCCTCTGTGATCCACGTGCAATCGCAGCCCCGGAGGAGGATAACAGCATTTTAATTTGCTTGCAATCATATTAGTGGTTATAAAAGAGATTAGCCCAAATGTCATCTGGCCCTAAAACAAGACAACAAGTATCACTGTTTGTGTTTTGTGCAGAGAAACAGATTACGAGGAATGGAGGACAGAGTCTTTGCCTGGACATCTGCTGTCTGTACCTTCAAAGTATTGTCCCTTACCCCCAGATGTCAATTCATCATTGGACAGTAACCTTAACTCTTACCGTGATCTTGACCTAAAACTAACCCTAACGTAATCATCCCTCAACCCTGTAACATGTCTTCACCTTCATTGTAATGATGCACCATATGCTGAGCTGCGTTTTGTCCCCATAAGGAAGATTTGTCCCTGAAAATCTGTAAACAGACATAGGTCCCCAGAATGTCAGTAATACCTGAACCACACACAAGGTAATGCCTGAGACTCTCATACGCACAAACAAAAAGCTAACGCAGATAGTTTTTATATTCTCCTTACAGAATTTAAGTGTTGCTTTGTGTGCAAACATTTTCCATCAACCCGAACAAAATCCCACTGGATTCCCACGAGCAGCTGATTGGGAAAATAGGAGCCATTAGTCTTTTAAGAGCGGCTGTGTGCGGACACAGAAGAGGTCGCAGAGCTATTGATCATCGAGGAGAGGGAGAGAGGGAAAGAGAGGGGGAGGAGAAGAGGGAGAGGGAGGGAGAGAGAGGGAGAGGGAGAGAGGGAAAGAGAGGGGGAGGAGAAGATGGAGGGAGAGAGAGGGAGAGACATTATATGCATTCAGGATCAATGGCCTCTGGGAGCTCAATGTCTGAAAATGCAAAAAAGTCTCTCAGGATCACAGAAGTTTTTCTCCAGAAGCACGCAATAAATTTCAACATGAGCTCTTATTCCTAATGGATTTCTTTATCCACCTAATTTACTGTTTGTGTAGCAAAATAAGAAAAGATCGTAGCTTTTAGCCTCGTGGACCTTCAGAAAGAAGAACAAACTAAAGAAGTCGATGGGTGAATCATGTGTTATAATTAGTTACGGACAAAACGAGCTGTTCTCTGCAGCAGCAGCCGGGGAAATGTTTTGATGTAAAAGTTCTTAAAATAAACTTATAGTTCTGTGGTTCCAGGCGTTCCCAGGTAACAGCAATGCCGACACTGTGGTTCAGTACAAACTGGATCAGCCCGTCATCGCTCGATACCTGCGCCTGGTCCCACTTGACTGGAACCCCACCGGACGGATTGGACTCCGACTGGAAACATATGGATGTCGATACAGTGAGTTCCAGTATCTGTCTTACTCCAGGACTCCTTTGTCAGGTTTCACTAGTGGGTCTATTATAGTATCAGTGTTCAACTATCTTGATTCACTTTAAATCACTGACCTGTTGACGTTCTACAGATGTGACTCTGCCAGATATAGTTGAATATAATACATAATCTTCCTGCTACTTACTATGGAACAAGGTGAAATCTAGCTGCTAAGACCCCTGAAGCAAAATGTCAAAGAGCTAAACTACCAGCAACTCATCAGGTGAGATCAGTAAACGTCTGATAAAGATCTTCCTCCTGCTGCTCCGTGTCGTCCTGCAGCTTCTGACGTGGTGAACTTCGATGGCAGCAGCAGCCTGGTGTTCCGGCTCAGCGCCCGGCCGAGCCGCTCGGCCACGGAGTCGATCTCTCTGAAGTTTAAAACCATGAGGAACTCCGGGACGCTGCTCCACGCCGAGGGACAGAGAGATCACAGCCTCACTCTGGTGTTGGAGAAAGGACGACTGCTGCTCTATCACCAACAAGGTACGACATGAATCCTTCACCATGTTGCTCTGGTAAAAACCTGCTGAATTCACGTGTTCCAGCAGAACTCGCCCTTTCAGCAAGACCCTCGACACCGGCTGCTCCAGTGGGGCGGCTCTGTGGTTTTATAATGAAGCCTCCGGGTGTGGATGTGTGTGATTGTGAAGAGGAATTTTTTGTTTTCCCTTTTTCATTTATGTTTAAAGGAGACATATGATGTTCTTTTACTCCTCCATGTTGGCTACAGCCAGTGGGCAGAGTCGTTATGTGTTTGTCCATCCGTCTGTCCCGAGAACACAATGTCTCAAGAATGTCTGCAGGGAATTTCTACAAATCTGGTAGAAAAGGTTCAGTTGGATTTATAGATGAACTGTTTCCTTTACTGGTCGACGGTCAAAGTCACTCGGATGAAGCACATCTTGTGAGCGTGTTAACTTTAGAGCGCCTTGCGAGGATACCTTTGAATCTGTATCCTTAAGGAGACAGTAGGTGAAACGTAGTGTTTCAGATAGAGGCTGAAAAGAGGAGCTACAGCGGAAAGTTGTGTGTTTTCTGACCATTAGAGCTTCTAAACATTTTAAATTTACAATCCAAACTTAAAGTTATCAACCTCAATACGAGGAGAATCTGTCTCCTTCAGGTTGACAAAAAAACAGCAGCAGTCTACTTCCTGTAATCAGTGTCGGGAACTCAGTTCTAAGTTGTCATTTCTAAATCATTCAATATATTAAAGAGTTTCTTCCTGATGACTCTGCTCTGTGGCTCCGTCTGTGCATTCATTGGGCATTTACTGTTCATTACTGTGAGTAAATGTCAGCTAAAGGCCTGAACTCAACCGTGCAGTGTGATTATGCACTCATCCAGGCTCCAGAGCCTCCACCACTCCACACAGAGAGTTTAATATTCACTACATCTCTGTCCCCACAATGAAACAGGTGGATCTTCAAGCCGGCTTTGTCCGTCTGCTACTTTACTCATAAATGTTGGTCACAAGAGATTTTAAAGATGACTCAGAAGAACTTAGCTTCTTGATGAGCTCACTTCAGGGTTTTCTTGTTTGTGCGAAAGTCTCAAACAATATTTCAGATGAAATAACTCAGACTTTGAAGAAACTTGGAGAAAAGTCGCATTTCACCATTGATGCCCTGAAGACATGGGCCTCTACATGATGAGTGATTGTGAAGGACGACAGCATCATTTGTTGGGGGCAAGAAGTTTCTCCTTTCATTCCCTTTCCCCCACTTTCCTTCAATCATCCGGATCTCTCTCTTTCTTTCTGTCTCGCTCTGGTTCTCTCTCAGCTTGACTCCCTCTCTCATATTCTCTCTCTCTCTTAATCTATGATGGATGTGAGCAACATGTGTTACTGATGAACTCTGAGGGAGCACGTGGGTCCAGCACAGCACAACATGATCAATGGCCTGTGTGGAGGAAACGTGTGTGTGTGTGTGAGTGTGTGTGTGTGTGTGTGTGTGTTTGTGTGTGTGTGTGTGTGTGTGTGTGTGTGTGTGTGTGTGTGTGTGAGGTTAAACCTGAGGTGTTCATGGGCTGCCAGGCCGTCGGAGTATCGCCATATGGTAAAGCGCTCATCGGTGGTGCCATCTGGCTGCTCCACTACTCTGCTCAGTTTCCATTCCTTCATTAAGGGCTGACGGCTTTTCTATAATGTTAAAATCATTACACTCTGGGAACATCAAAAACATTTTCTCAGGCAAAAACAGGTTTTCTCCTCTTAATGAAGTTATATTTCGAACGTGGACAGACTGTTGATAATTAATCCTTAAAGTTCACTCTGCTCTTTATGTTAGAATATTTGGAGTAAATCAACCATTCCTGCTAAAACCAGGCCTCATTCAGAATATCCTCTTTTCACTACTTTGTTTTGTTAGACTTATGTGGCTCTAGAGGTAGAACGGGATGTCCATTAATAAAAGGGTTTATGGTTCGATCCCCAGCTCCTCGAAGACTCCAGGACACAGATTGTGAATAAAAGGCAGATAGTGGCACTGTGTGATTGTGACCTAGACTAGAAAAGCTCTTTATAAATGTAGTACATTTACTAGGGGTGGAGGTTTCTGACACCAGAGGGGTTTCAAATCATGGGCTACTTGTATCAGAGTCGCACAACTAGATAAACATCGACTGTGGCAGATGCATCTTTCTATCGGCACATATTACAGTCATGGCCTTGTGAACACACAGGTGCACACAGACACACAATTGCCCACATTAGTGCTGGACCTCTGTAAGAAGGCTCACTCAGTTCTTGGCACATTTCATTATGTGGAAGTGTGGAAAGGTGAGAGTGTGCGACCATCATTACGGGAATGACCTGAGTTATAATTGTGTGCAGTGGCAGGGAACCAAAATCTGCCACGCGCCGACATGTTGGCATTTTGTTTTGGGCGGTTTGAGGAACGAGAGCATTATATTTTCCGGACAGTTGTAATATTGTTGCTGTATATTCACATATCTCACTGATGTGGAGATGGAAGTCTGAGTGAGGCTCCTATTAAAAAGTCAGAACCGCTCACTTCTACATGTGCGCTTCAATTCATGCACATATTATTATTATATTATGCCCCATAATGTAAGTGTATGGTTGTATTTTTCATTTTAATGCTACAGCGTATTTTCTTCTTACTTTTAATATAACGATATTTTGTCGTAAAAAATTATGATTTAATTCTATAAACACTATTCTATAATACTCTTTCATACTTTATTATTATTGTAATATTACAACTTCCTACTTAATTACAACTTCTTCTTGTAATATTACATCATCTCTAAATTATTCATTTTTTAATATGGCCCTAATACTGTGGTATTAAAGCAGACAATAAAAGTTCCTAAACTATTTTAATTTTGAAGTTAAGCAAATTCTTACACTCTCTCTCTCTCTCTCTCTCTCTCTCTCTCTCTCTATCTCTCTCTCTCTCTGCTGTCTTCCATCCTTCACAATTGTCGTGACCTCCCTCTGTCACTCCCTCTCGTCAAATAAAAACTGATTGTCCTTTATATTCCCCAAACTTTGGGAAACGGTGGAAGAATATGAATTCCTCCCCGGTGGTTTGGTCTGGTGTCTGTCAGCCACAGAGCGGCGTCTTCTGCCGGAGCCGTCAGTCTGACACCAGCTCCCTGAGTGACGCCTGTCACGTCTCCCCTCCAGACCCGAGCTGATAGTCAACAAAGAGCTCCCAAAACTCCGGGTCGCAAAAGTAAACAGGCCTAATGGAGCAGAGCCGAGGCTGAGCGGTGATGATCCGGCAATACGGCCAACCCTGATGCTGCGCCTCCATCACACTGCTGTCACTGCACCTCTCTCTCTGTGCCTCCCTTCCTCCGGCTGCCCTCTATCTTTCCATTCCTGCCTTTTCTATTTTCTTCTCTTTCCATTGTTATTTATCACAGTCTCTCCCACACGTCGTCCCAATTCTGGCCCTGCTACTTCTCTTTTTCAATTGAACGCTCTTTATCTTTCGCTCTACTCTCTCTCCATGTTTCTCCACACAGCCTCTTTACTCTCCCAGGAGCTTGCAGTCTGTTTAGACAGGGTAATTTAGAACAATAGCTCGGAGCATCCAGCCTGAACCACAGCATGCTCCTCCACAGTCAGAGGAGAGGAGAGGACAGAAGAGGACAGGAGAGGACAGAGAGGACAGGAGACAAGAGGGGAGGACGCAAGAGGAGAAGAGAGGAAAGGCCACGAGAGGACAGGAGAGGACAGGAGACGAGAGGGGAGGACGCAAGAGGAGAAGAGAGGAAAGGCCACAAGAGAAGAGGACACAAGAGGAGAAGAGAGGAGAGGACACAAGAGGAGAAGAGAGGACAGAAGAGGACAGGAAACGAGAGGGGAGGACACAATAAGAGAAGAAAAGAGAAGAGAGGGGAGGAGAGGAGAGGACACGAGAGGCGAGAGATGAGTTATGGACAGATAACGAGAGGAGAGGAGAAAAGAGGACAGGAAACAAGAGGAGGGGAGAAGAGAGGGACACGAGAGGACAGATAACAAAAGGAGAGGAGCGAGGAGGACAGGAAACGAGAGGAGGGGAGAGGCGAAGAGAGGAGATGACACAAGAGGTCAGATAACGAGAGGGGAGGAGAGGGGAGAAGAGGACAGGAAACGAGAGGAGGTGAGAGGAAACAAGTGGAGTGGAAAGGAAGAGGAGAGGAAGAGGTGAGGAGAAAAAACAAGTGGAGGAAACGATAAGAGAGGCGAGGAGATGAAAGGAAACAGGAGGAGAGGAGAGACAAGATAATAAGCTGAAGATGTAGATGTATTATCTCCCTCGCACGGTGTGAGAGATGCTCTGAGACGCTTCATAATTATCTCTCAGCCTGATCCTGTCGCAGTGAGGCATGTTTCCTTCTGAGGGAAACAAGCAGGCGTCAACCTCTACATGGATAATGAAGGGTGTCACTGAGCATCAGGGACGTGTGTAACCTAAACATAAAGATTTCACACACAGCGAGTAACGCTCATTAGCATAATAATGAATGTCTGAATGAAAGAGACAAACAGACGGAGACGCAGCGAGACAGTGAGACAGTCGGACCCTCTCTATCCGTCTGTGTCCAAGCTGAAGTAAATTGGCTGCTTCATTAAGATTTATGTCCACTGTTCAAAACCGTCTCATTTCCTTTTCTGCTTTACATTTATCAAAACGTCAGTTTCCTGTAATGAAGTCCACAGCTTCGTAATTCAGTTCCGAGGATGCAACACGCAGCAGTAAATACACAGAGGGCTGCGGCTGCTCTGCTGCTGCTCTGCGGCTGCTCTGCGGCTGCTCTGCTGCTGCTCTGCGGCTGCTCTGGACGCACAGCGTTAAGAGTTGCAGACTAAACTAGGATGGCATCAAAGAGGCATGCTGGGTAAGCTGCATGGCGAGCAAAAGCCTGTCTTTTATCTGTAATGAGGACGTGCTATTGGTCGGTTTGCTGGTGACTGGTTGTGTGTTTCATTTCTCTATTTTACAGCAAACAAAACATCAGCGCGATCACAAAGGTTTGCCGCTAATCGCTCAGAGCAACAACACCTCCTCCTCCTCCGGCGCTCTGGAAAAGAGAACGACTCTCTCCGGACCAACTCTGCCAGTTGGCACAGAACACACGAGGCCATGAGCTGCGGTGATTACCGCTGCAGTCGCTCACTCCGTCCCACTTAGTGTGTGATGATGTACAGTGAGGCTCCAGGAGCTCCTGCTGTAAACGGCCTCAGAAGAGTCTTCAGTCGGCAGCCTGACTGTTTCCAGAGCAGCCAGGAACACAGAGAGCAAAGGGGGGGGGGGGGGGACAGAGAGAGAAACATGACTGTGTTTACATGGACGTCAATGATCTGACTTTGCACCTTATTCTGAATGAGACACTAATCAGATAAGGATGTTTATGTTTATATGAGTTACTATGTGACTCATATAAACATGACAAAAAGGGTTTGTCATGGAGAGAAATAACAAGGGAGGTTTTTCACACAGCATCAGACTCTGGTGCAGCTTCATTCATCACCAGCAAAACAAAACAAATCCAAAACAGAGACAGACAGTTCCCAATGCCCCATGTCAACATTACTTCTGCTACGTTTACATTTCAGACGCTTCCGCCAGAATTAAAAAACCCCAACCTGAAAGAGTGTAATGCACAAGGCTGCCACTATAGCTTTTTGAGGGTCTCCTCCATGTTAGTGGCTGGTCCAATCTAAAGAGTCACAGTTCAAATCAATTTTAGATATTTTTCAAAGTTATTTCTAATAATTTTGCATGAAATTAGTTAGTTGAAGCCGTAAAATTGAGTTGAAACATCAAGATTAACAGCTGAGACTGTGTTTTGGCTAAATTTTTCTGGAGAGTGGGAGGAATTGAGGACGTCCATCTTTATTTATCGTTCTGTGCTGTATATCCCTACTTTTAAAGTGTTTCAAACTTTGTTATTTTTATATATGACGTTTTTTTTAATGAAACCAATTAAAGGGACAGAGAGAGAGGGAGAGACGGGAAACAGATTTCCTCATCTCTCTGCTCTGCCTTTTTTTAAACAGTTTGTTTCATATTAATAATCTCAACTCCCTGCTGTGACTAAAGCTGTGAATGGGTTCGGGAAGGACATTATTTTTAACAGCACATGAGGCTGACGTCCTGAAACAATTATCACAGTCTGTCTCCTGACAACACCTTTCACTGTCGACCTCCATAAACAGATCCAGAGCCTTAAGTCCTAATCACAGACAGAATATGATGAAGCTGTCAGTGAGGGTTGACTCCTGGAAAGTGGAAATCTCTGTTCAACTCCTCACTTTAAAGACAAAGACGTTCAGCGTGAGTCAGCTCACAGTAGACAACTAAATCAAGACGTTAATGCTGGCTAACACAGCGGCGTTCCTTCCAGCCGGACAATAAAAACCACGGGATGCTTAGTTTCCTCCTTGCAGGTTTAGTAGTCAATGAGATGAGGGATGAGAGAGTCGAAGAGGGAGGAAGAGGGAGGAAGAGGGCGGATGTTTTCATGAATGAAAGTTCAGTGTTTCTGTAATTGTTTGCCATCCGACTTTGATTTCAGCATTGATTTCCCACATTCTCTCCCTGGCTCCACTTGTTCCAAACGTAAACAGCTATTCCTTGTGTATAGATTTGATAAAATATATATAATACAGCAGATAGGACGTGGTGGTCGTTGGTTTCACCTCAAGAGGGTTCCTGGTTCGAATCCTGCCTTTCTGTGTGGACTTTTCCTGTGGTATGTGGGTTTTTCTGCAGGTACTTAATAATAATCTATCCATCCAGCCTGTTGTTAATTAAGTCCTGCAATGATTTTGCAGCATCATCACTTATCTCATGCTCTGTCCTCCTCCCTCCGGCGTACAGACGATTCAGACTCTAATGAGGGCGGTTGACCTCAGTGACCTTCTCCTCCTTTGGAGCAAAGATGGAAATATTCCTCCGAACCTGCGTCATTTCCGTTACTCGTTTTTGATCTGATAAATCCAGTGTGAATCTCTGCCAGAAGCGAAACATATTTTAGAAC
This sequence comes from Platichthys flesus, assembly GCF_949316205.1. Classification (NCBI taxonomy): domain Eukaryota; kingdom Metazoa; phylum Chordata; class Actinopteri; order Pleuronectiformes; family Pleuronectidae; genus Platichthys; species Platichthys flesus. The sequence goes on along the minus strand of NC_084953.1, from coordinate 4,375,579 downwards.
GATGTCTTAAAGCATGTTTTGGAGGACATGTGACCTTAAAGTGCTTTTGAGGTCATACAGATGCAGCACATGAGAGTATTTATATATGAGATGGAGCCTTTTCTCAGCTGCTGCACCCTGATGATGATTTATTTCTCTTCTTCTCCTCCCCTCCCCTGCAGATGTGAGTTCATCCTCCGGGGGTCAGCTCCTTGTTTCTCTGGGAAGTCTCCTGGACGACCAGCACTGGCACCGTGTGAAGCTGGAGCGGCTCAGCACTCACGTCAACCTCACTGTGGATAGAAACACGCGGCAGGTTCACGTTCCAGCGGAGCTCAGCCACTGGGAGATCCGCCAGGTGAATAACACAAACACAAATAACTGATAGAAGATTTACTCCTGATAAAGCAGCCACAAAATGTTTTCTACAACAACCTGTCAAGGTTTCATTGGGCGACACGCATCACATGTGATGTTTCCCTGTGTGTGCAGCTCAGTGTCGGAGCTGTGCAGAGCCACGGGCTGCAGAAACCCATCCTGCCCAACAGGAACTTCCATGGCTGCCTGGAAAACCTGCTGTACAATGAGCTCAACCTTATAGACCTGACGAAACAGAGCAACCAGCAGGTCACCACACTGGTGAGTTATTGTTTCAGCATCTGAGGAACGCCAGTGTGAATGGAGATGGAGGAGGTTATATATCAGGTGGCCCCTGGGTTCCAGGAGTAAAAGAGTTTTCCTGAAGACAAGTGATTCTCAATGTTGTCGGCTTGTGACTCTTATTAATATTAATAAACATAGAAAGAAATTATTTGACATTTGTCAAAAGGGTATGTGATGACCGGTTTCCTCTCGAAAAGAAACAAATGTACTTTGACCAATTAGATCCAAGTTAAGCAATGTAAATATATCCTTGTATATCTTTGGATTATTATAATTTGTCCTATACACACAAGCACACACACATTTATATATACTATATATATGGTATATGAAATTGCTGCAATGGCGTCAAAGTGTAGAACAAGTTGATCACGTTTGCTCTCTTCAGACTTTTTGTGTTTTTCCTCCCACTCGTTCCTCCTTTTCTGTATCAATGTCATTATTATGTTAGTGGTCATTGTGATGATCATCAACATTATTTGTATCATGTGCATCATCATCAACTTTATTTTTACTCCCGTCATCATCATCGACATCATTAGCATATCCATAATCTCCTTCATTATCATCACCAATGTCATTACATTCACATTTTGGCATCACGAAGCCCAAAGCTAAAAAACAAGAGGAGGAGGATTCAGTGAAGAGAGGAGGTAGAAAATGAACAATGCGAACTAAGTAAAGAAGGAGAAGAGGACGAGGGGTGGGGGGGGGCTGATAAAGAAATCACCACTTTCTGTTGTGAATTAATCTCCAAAGAAAAGTTTTGGTTGTCAAAGCCCAGCTCAAAGACTCGGAGACAAGAGGAGCTGACAGTTTAGGAAAAGTAATTTATTTGCAGAGAGAAAATGTGGAAATATGTATTAAAAATAAATCAATGATGGAAAAAAGGGAAGGGACAGCTTTCATCCGGTTTGTCATGGAGAGAAATAACAAGAGAGGTTTTTCACACAGCATCAGACTCTGGTGCAGCTTCATTCATCACCGGCAAAACAAAACAAATCCAAAACAGAGACAGCCAGTTCCCAAATTATCCATCCATCCATTATCTACACTGCTGATCCCTCACTGTTCCGTGGTGGGTGGTGTGGGGGGTGACACCCTGCTCACCAGTCCATAGCAGGACCAACATACAGAGACAACCAGTCACTCTCTCTTTCCAACGTTGTCTCATTAAACGGTTTGTATGATATCTGTTCATGTGAATTCTTACAAAAATGTGGGTTTTATTTTCATTATTTTCATTTCAGTGATTCTATACGATGTTTGGTTTGTTATTTATTATTTCACTTAACACAGAACAACCTCAGCTGGACTGGGAATCGAACTGGAAGTGCTAACCACTGCAGCACTGTGCCACCTTGTCTTCCCCTTATGAAAAGTGAATGTTTGCTTCTAACATTGTGTGTGTGTGTGTTTTTGTTTGCTACAATATTGCAAGTGTCTTTATTTTGCTACTGATGCAAAGTTTATGAAGTTCTTATAATGTGCTTTTGAAAATATAGTCAGCAAAACCTTCTGAATTATTCCACCATTAAATCATTTTTTATGATTAGGAAATATTGAATGTTTTTGCATATGTCACCTTTTTGACCCAAATGCTTGAAGTTTTGCATCCTATTTACGCTGCTCAGCAAATATCAATATGTTAATACAGGTGTCCTTTCTCCGGGGGCTGCCGAGGAGAACTCTGTGACATCGAGTTACACCGAGTCAGCCTCTGCAACTGATGAATATTCATGTTTTATTATCTCTTTTATACCCGTTCTGCTCCCTCCCTCCCTCCCTCTTTCTCATCCTCCTTCTTTTTCTCAGGGCAATGTGACCTTTTCTTGTGCTGAGCCAGTTTCGGTCGCCGTGACGTTCACCGACTCCCAGAGCTTCCTGCAGTTGCCCGGACTGACGTCGTGGTCGTCGGGTGTGGTCGCTGTGGCGCTGCAGTTCAGGACGTGGAACAAGGCGGGGCTGCTCCTGACCTTTGACCTCCCGCAGCTGGAGAGCACAGTCTGGTTGTACCTGAGCGAGACCAGACTCCGCCTACAGATTAGTAAATCGGGCAGGGCCGCACTGGAGCTCAGTGCAGGTAGGTTCCACTGTGACTCAGCATCTGTTGACCGTGTTCTCCAGGTCAGTGACAGAGATTTAAGAACCAAATTTAACAAAGTTTCCGACGTTCTGGAAAGTTCATTTTACCAGGAGTGGAAATATTACTAAGTAAAGTATCTCCAGATGATTCCTTGTGAGGGATGAGACCCCAGCAGTAGAGAACCCACTGTGAACTTGTTTGTCTGGACCTGCTGGCAAGGACAATAAAATATTTATGGATGTTTTACAAACCCACTGACATAAGTAAGTTCTTTCACGACTCTTCACCTGGTTCCCCTTACAACTCGAGTCTCAATGCAAAGAAAACAGTTCATCTGTGGCTTTATCTCTACCTTCCATTAACTAATTTAAATTTAAACACTGTATGTGTGTGTGTTCAGGTTCAGGTCTGAATGATGGTCAGTGGCATTCAGTGGAGATGATCTCCAGAGACGATTGTCTGAGCATCACGGTGGACAAAGACGAAGGAGCCACGGCTCACACCAGCGTCCCACTTCCTCTCACCGCGGCTACTCAACTCTTCTTCGGTGGTAAGTCGATGTTATTACTTCCAATGTCTGGGCAGTTTCAAAATGTTTTCTTGTTAGTATCCGAGACGCGTGTTTATTAACTTAAAGCCGTCTCATTTTAAATGTTCTTAATATCTGAAAGTTGTACTTGTACTACTCACATCGACATTTAGGACTGGTTGAAATTCAGAGTTGTTATAATCATCATCTCCAGATCTCCGTTGGCTGTTTAGTGTCCCGCAGAGAGGGATGAAGTCGTAAAGCTGCAACCCCCCCCCCCCCTTTCTCGTCTCTTCTCGAGTCAATCTCCGCCTCCTCCTCCTCTTTTTCTTTGATGTTTCCTCCCTCCGACTGATCTTTCTCCTCTTCCTTCATTTCTGCTCCATTTGGCAAGCATTTTCTCTCGCTCCAATCACCTTTCGATTTCTTAAAGACCAACTCTTAAAGTCTCTCCCTAAAAAGTTCCACCATAGTTGAAATTTGATAAATATGATCATCTTACTTGAAATATTAGCTACACTGACCCCCCCCCCCACCCCCCATGGCCCTTCACATTCTGGTGCCAGACACCACAGAGCGTCTTCAGGGCTCCTGTCGTGTCCATGCGTCGGTGGGCTGCAGCTGTTCAGTGAGGCATTATGCAGCAGGGACTTTCATAACGTTTTCTCTCATCAGTGTAATTTCCTTCGTTGTCGGGCTCTACAGTGATGTCGGCTTATGATGACACACAGGGGGACATGTACTTTTTGACAAGTAAATCACTATGAACCATTTAACAAATCCTAACACTCATTACTGCTTCACTGTGGAGCTTAGAGTTTCACCAGTTTAACAAAGACTTCAAAGCGTCACAGAGACAAATTGGATGCTACAAGATGAAGTGTTTACAAATTTTCCAAAGTTCCTCCATCTCCATCCGTCAGTGCATGAAAATAACTCCCTGCAAATCTTCCTTTCAGCTCCTAAAATTCAAAGTGACAATATTGGTGAGTCATGGTTTCCCCTCCTCTGCTGAGAGGTGTTGAACTGAGCGCGAGCTTGGCGGACTGTAATTAGAGCAGTGCAGAGCCCGGAGCTGGAGTCGCTGCTGTATTTGGACGCAGAACGCCTCCGACCAGGATCAACCCCGAGCGCCATGAGTCACTGATGGATAAGACATGGTTTTTAAATGACAGCCACCTCAGGTCTGCACTTACCAGGCACCCGAATTAGCAATATGGAAAATCGGGAAACTGTGTCGAGGCTTATCGTAAATGAAATAATAATAAACTTCTCGGGAGAAAAAGAGATTAACAAGTAGATTCTTCAGTGACAGTGGAATAATGACACCCCCTACTTACATTGAATCTGTACGTTGAAATATGTGGAGGAAAGACCAGTTTCTCTTCTGGAGTGGAACCACTGAGCTGCTAGATGCAGTTCTGAGATGACAGAGAAGGAATCTGATTACAGCCAGGAGCTTTAAGAGGGACTTCGGGGGCCCCAGGCCAAAGGGACCTGTGGGGTACATATCATTTTAGAAAAACAACCTTACCCCCATGTTAAGGAGATTAAGATGGATGAAGCACCTCCACTTCTTGGTGTTGTATAACAATGAAGCCAAAGTATGTGTGCTGGTCTCTAGTACTGCACAGTCGTGGTTGTGGTGTGGCGTCGTGGTGTTGAGGTCCTCAATCGATATCAGCTGTCAATCATGATGTTTTCTTTAGCATCAAATATCTAATTACATCCAAGTTTAGCTGAAAATAATATCACTCAGATCGTTGTGACTTAATACAGAAACCATATTTGAGAAAAACCTTTTAACGTGTACACTGACTTTTTAGTTTGTTCCATGTCCCATCTACTAACATGGGGGAGGTCGGGTTTATGATACAGCAGCCAGCCTCCATTTTCTGGGAGCTGTCTTGTTGATCTGTCTTTTTAGTCTAGAGCTGTCAGTTACACTTCCTGTTGTCCTACACAATGGGTGTGACACCGTCTTTGTCGGCATTTATTTCCAACTCGTGTCTGAGGTGAGGCGCTGCTCACAGCCTGGTCGTCAGGACGGATTTCACACTGGTATTTACATCGCTCACTTTTAACACGTATAATTAATGTGAGTTTTAAAATTACACGTGGCGCCTCTCAAAGTTGGTCCATGAACTGGAGAAGTTAGACGTGTAGAAATAATGTAGAAAAAATATGAATATGATACTCTCGAATATATTATTACCATTCTAAAAGTACTGTTCAACACTTGTTTTCAGCTGCCTCTTTTGAATGTGTTTGTTTATGTTTAGATTTAAAGGGAGAGTAATAGTCTCCATATTTCAGGATTCATGTTATTTTATGCCTCCATCAATCATTAAACATTACAGTAATTCGAGACCCACTGGGGCTTCTAGAGGGAAATGGTGTTTTACTTGTTTTTTATCTTGGAAAGAAAAGTTAATTTAATTTCCAGTCTTTCCTCGATTGCTGCGGCAGCTCATTAATCTTAATCTTCATCATCACCTCCTTAGCACAGCAGACGACTTCTCCTCACACATTTTACACATTCTCCTTCTAAAGAGTTATTACACAAGTACCCAGAACTCGGTTTAACTGAAATAAATAAAAGGAAATACAATATTCGCAGCTGCGGGAGAAAACATCTCTACTGAACCCTGTGTGAATCACTAACCAGTGTTTATCCACCAATAAAAGGTGTCTTCTCTGTGTTGCATGAATGAAAGAGGCATATTTAGTGTATTTCCCTCATTTGGTTTCTTTTCTGTGACATTTACTGTATTTCGATGTTTTTTATTTACAATATTTGGCCTTTCCGAGCTCATAAAGGTTAAATTATCGATACTAAATGGTACAAAGAGAACAGTGCATCGACAAATACAAAGTGGAGTCCAACCTCTGATCTGAGTGTCCCGTGTGTCTCTCCTCAGGTTGTCCTGCTCAGCCGAACAGTCGGGGGTGCACGAACCCTTTCACCACGTTCCAGGGCTGCATGCGTCTCCTGACTCTGGACGACCAAACTGTGGACCTGATCAAAGTGCAGCAAAGACTTCTGGGAAACTACAGCCACTTGCAGATTGACATGTGCGGCATTATCGACAGGTCAGTCTCCAAAAATATCAATTTTATCCCACACATCCTATGTCTGTCTGAACATGAGATTTGTGAGAACACCTGTAGGAAGAAGTTTGTGATTTGTTTGCATTTCACTCCTGGTTTGAAGCAAATGCAATTCAATCAGTGGAGGCTGGAGACAGAGAGACGTTACTTTCCTCACAAGCCAGAAAACACGTCTCCTCATCCTCCTGCTCTGCAACGAGTGAGTGTTTAAAGTGAAGCTGCAGCTTCAGGAGGCGTCTCACAGGAGATCGAGCTGCACAGGCTGGTGCTAATGAGGGTTTCAATTCAATTAGTGCTGGTTTCATACAGTTTTTTATTTGAAGCCCTTTGAGGAGCTGTTTGGTTAATTGTTCTGAAGTTTCTCTTCAGTAGTAAAAATCCCTTTGTGCTGCAATGATGTTGTATGGCTCCGTTTTCCAGGTTTGAATTATGTGTGAAAGCTTTTCAAATGGATTTGGACTAAGAACGAAAGGGACCGCTCACAGACATGCCGAAGGAAATACCCACAGTTCAATGCAGTGTGTCGGGGGTAAACAAAATAAACCTCAGCATAACAATAAACAAACGAGCACGGAAGGAGAATCCAAACCCTGACGTTGACATTACAAGACTTGTAACCCTAACCCTAAAAAGTTTTCAGTTTTTGGTCTTTTCTGATTCTTCCAGTTTCATGAAAATCCGTTGAGTAGATGTTGTGTACTTCTGCTGACAATCAAACCAATGGACGGGGGTAATAAAATGCATATTAACCAACAGATCAACATAATAACTGAGGTGATTGAAAGGTGAAAACATTACTCGACTTTGACCTTCAGTTAAGATCAGAGGGAAACTTTGATATCAGAGGAAGCAGGCTGACAAGCTGCTGACGGAGGTGATTTACTTAAGGATGCTTTCAAATTTTCTAATAATCCGCACTCCACCACACGGTTATGTAAGATCTCAAACCTCAGCCATTTCTCAGCAGGGGGGGGGGGGGGGTAAATCACTTGTTTACGACACGGAATAAAAAAGATCAAGTTGAAGAAATCTCTCCCTGAGGCACAAGTGCCAGCCTTTGAAATCAAGGATTTGAAAATAGAACAGTCTCCACCTAATAATCTAAAAAACTCTCATTCTTGATTCTTACAGAGTTAGACGATCAGCAGCTCCTGTGACGCTGCAGACGTGCACGAGAGTTTTTCTTTCAAAGTTGAGCAAACCCAAAATAAAATTGTCCACTCTTTTCAAAATGCACTTTCTTTCGAGGAGTTAAATCCGAAAAATATCACTCTTACACATTATCTGTCAGTTATATCAAATGTGCAAAAAATGGTTGGACACAGATCTGACATGGGAAAGGTGTAAGTGTCAGACGTTGTTCAACCGCTTTGTCTGAATCACACTGACGCCTTCAGACCCACAAAGTCTGTGAACTCACCACCTGCCTCACACCGACGCCTCACAGTGTGTGTGTGTGTGTGTCTGTGTGTGTGTGTTGAAGTGAGATAGATGAAGCTGTCAAAAGGCCGTAATTCTGACCTCTCTGCTCCTGTCAGGCTCCTGACAGCTTAATAAAAACAACCTGTCAATGCTCACGCACCCGCCCACAAATAAGAAGACACACAGGTCACAGAGAGGTTCTCGTCCTCTGCTTGTGTCTGACTGTCTGTGTGTCACTGTCTGTCTGTCAGACGCTGATCTTACCACGCACACATATGCACACACACACACCTTCACACACTCATTCCCAAGCTCCCTTTGTGTCTCAATTCGGGGATCCATCCTTCAGAGGCTCCATTTGAAGACACAGCAGACAGTGTCCCAGGTGTCCAATGCGTCCATCCACCTCAGAGCAACAGAGGCTCTTGTCGGTTGGATCCAGGTCCAACCTATCCCATGATTCATTTAGCTTCAGTGAAAAAACTCATTTCTCGAAAAACGCATTAATCAATGTGAAAACACTGGAAGAATTCATTATTAAATTGACGTTACTCGACTGAATGATACAAATGTTAAATAACACATTTTTTTCACACTTTCAATCAAGCTAATGGCTGTAGCGGTGGGACAAGCTGGTGATGCATTAAAAAGTCAGGACCGTTTTGGTTCAGCAGACATGAAGGATGCAGCCCCTGAATTGAGACACAATTGTGTGTGAGTGTGGCTGTGTGTGTGTGAGTGTGTTTTATCTTTGATCAGAGCAGGCGAAAGCATTAAAAAACCCACCTTCCTCTCTGGCTCTCTCTCTGCAGGACATCCCGCTCTACCTGTCCGGTAATAGAGAGCAGGCGGGAGGCGCGGCGCTGCGTTGGTTTAGCCAGAGGCGCTAATAGAAACCAGGAGATTGGTTGCGAGCCCTGTGATCCACGTTACATTATAGGACAGCACTGGAAACTTTTTAGATAAGCTGCAAAGTCTCTTTTCCCAGTTAATCCCGGAGCCCTGTGATCTGAGCTGGGCTGCAGCACACTGTCACATTGCATTGCAAATCGTTAGTCAGGCTCGGAGCCCTCCAGAGATTCATAGAGGACAAAGTGTTTTGAAACTGGGAACTTTTAGGGCCCTGGAAAGAATTATAATAGATGAAGTGAGCCAGTTCAGCTCACAGTTTGACCCGGGCTTGTGTTTGTGATTCCTTTTTGTAATTCTGGCTGCCACTGCTCCTGGATCAGTCTGCGTGTGGCAGCCGGCTGCCGGCAGCAAACTGAATGCTGAGAAAATGACAGAGAACTCCTCCATTGCTCCTGGAAAGAGTTTCCTACTGCGGCTGCAGACGAGTCTTGCCAAGAAAAGTTTCTCCAAACTTTAGCAGACTTCAGAGAGAGGAAGAACAAAGGGGATTTTTGGGGGGGAAACAAAACTCCTGCAAAGTGGCTGCATGCACACAGGTTTGTTTGTTCGAACGATGCAGATAAAAGAGTGGATCAAAAACGGGCTGTTCTCTCGTTCTGCAGCCTGGTGGGAGAACTTGTGAAAGTAAACTGTGTTTCACCTGCTGAGGAAATCTAGTTCGGTTGAGTTTTATAAAAATATAAATCCCCAAACCATAAGAAAGGCAGAAGAATGGCTTACGTCACCATCGGATAATAAGCATTTGGTTCACAATATCAACTCAGCAATAAGTTATGACGTCTCCATTTATACAAACTGGCTCTTTTCCAGCTACACTGAGTGATTCTGCAGATTCTCTCACACTCCTCTGACCTCCTTTGAACTGGTTCACTGTCCAAACCTTGCTGCTGCTATCCTCCTCTCCTCTCATCCATCTTTCCCTCCGTCCCCTTCAGCCATCAGTTTCAGCTCCTCATTACCACCTGCTCTCTCCCACCTCCTGCACCAACTTAATTCCTCAATCCTACTCTACCTCCTTTCCATTGCTCCTTTGGATACTTGGCTTTGCGTGATTGTGATTTTGTCTGTTTAACTTTGTGAGGCCATTTTTTTAGTTGACTGTTAATATTGGTTGTTATTCGTTGAGATACAACATGTCCTCTGCCAGGGAGTCCTGGTCAAGATGGGCAGCATTGAAAAGGCAGTTTTTCTACTCTTATCTAACACTTTACAGTTCAAGTTGCAGTCATACATTTGTGCAGTCCATCTATATTCTATCACTCACCATCAATACATACGGAATGCAGACTGTCCATGCAGGTGCCTGGGGATTGAACCACCCGACAAATTCAAACCCCCCCTCACAATATTTTTGAGTGAGTGTTTAAACTAAGTAATAAACTGAAGCAGTTTTTGCTATAAAGGGTTTGTGTGAATAATTCCCACACCTTGTTATAAATTCACATCGCAGCATCTATTAATATCTGTCACTGTTTTATACAAATTAACTTAAATGGGTCCATTTTTATTTCTTATAGCAGAAAGATGTATTAGAAGATAACAGAATAAACTGTTATGAAAAAAGGGCCTTTAGTAATTAACTGGATAGATCTTAGTATTAGTATTAGTCTGTGTTCCTCAGTTGCAGTACAAACTTTTTTGTTTCCTCATCCACGTTTTTGTTCAGTTCTTCAAGGATATACTATTAAACTTTCAATTTAAATTGACTGATTGAAGGAGTTTGAATTGTGCATTCATGTGCAACTTCATAGATTTGTATAAAAAAGTTTCCCATATTGGTTCTCGATGTTAGAGCCGGTGTTAATGTATCACTGCTGTGGTGTGCTGTAGATTCTGCTTTTGCAAATACGAATGATCTCACAGCTGATTGAACTGCACTTGGTCCCAGTTTAATATGCACTAAATTAAACTGTTTTGCATCGGACTCTTAAGCATTATAGGTTTCCGAGCCACAAATGTCTCGCCTCTAATTGCACCACAAATAAAGCAGCATGTTTTTATTCGGCTCCTAAACTTATGATAAGTAGATTTCTTTCATTAGAAAAACCCTGTTCCATCTCCGATTCTCTCATTTAATATGCAATCGATTTGCGAGATCTTCCTCATCCTGTCATATTTAGTTCTTTCATATCAATAAATCTGAGAGAAATGTGGATGTTTCAAACCTAGAAACAAAGATTTAAAATGGTCTGAACTGAAACTTTTTGTTGTTGTCTTGAATCAGCTTTTTTTCAGGGGCCTCCTGCACACCTGCTCCTCAGAAGAGCCGGGGCCTTTTCATTTTCCTTTTCCTCACTTGTCTGTCTCTGTCTCTCAGGTGTTCTCCCAGTCACTGTGAACATGGAGGCAGATGCACTCAGTCCTGGAGCAGCTTCCACTGCAACTGCTCCACCAGCGGCTACAGAGGAGCCACCTGCCACAGCTGTAAGCAACTAGACCAACAGAAACATCTGGATGCTTTTGTAATGATGATATAGACGGAGAGAAATAGAAGCTGCTTCGGTGTTGAAGTGGTCAAGGCTTTTAAAATAGTAGGTAAGCAGTGAAGCCAAAACATGAGCTGAAGGATGCTAAAACGCTCCATATATCTAAGAGGAGTCAGGTGATGGTGAATTCTCTTCAGTGACTTGCCCAAGGACACTTTGGCATGCAGTGCAGAGGAGACCAGTTTCAAACTGCCGACCTCCTGGACAAGCTGCTGAGCACAACAAACACATCGTCTCATAAAGCCAGAAATTAAAAATAAATAAATTTGCTGAATCACTGTTTCCGTGCACAACTCGGATTTTCTTTTAAACTTTAACGACACATCAGATATTTTCCTTCGCACTGCAAATTCAAGTCTAACACATCTTAAAAACCAACTTATCTTTAAAAAGGCGGTTATTAACTCAAAGTTACACACAACCTGCTGGCATGTGGAGCCTTGTGGGGGAGTTTGCAGCTCTTTTAAAAAAAAACACTGCTTCTTAATGAAAAAGAGCCTAAGACATGATGCAGAAATAAAGTGTCACCCTCTCAGGGAGCTGAGGAGAGAACAATGGGGGGGGGGGGGGCATCCTGCTGCAGATGAAAGCTGTAATTTCCTCCCACTTCTCACTTCAAACAGCTCACATCAACCGCGGTGTCAGAGGGAAACTCTGCCAGCGTCTGTCTCCACTTGTTTGGTGTTTTGATTGTAGAAGTTTGAGGTTTTTCTTCAGGTTCATGAGAAGAATCGCAAAAAGAAGCAATTAAGAAGTGATACAAACTTGTGTGTGTGTGTGTTTGTGTGTGTGTTTTTGTGTAAAAATGAATCGTGCCTCTGGACATAACACAGGCAGTTATTCTGTTTTCTGTAGAAAAAAAATCTGTTTGGTTTTATGTGGACATTATTTAGGAGACAATAATGTAAATTCTCAAACGCAACATTTTCTCATTAGTTTGTAAAAGGAGTTATATTCAGACTCCAGTTCTGTGAAATCTTTTCTGCATTAACATTGTTTGAAATCCACTTTGTGACACAGCTCCTGTTGATTCAGTAGAAAGTTATTAAGTTATTGTTGATATTCTTTCATTGTGTTTCCCTCCCCAGCGACTTATGAGAAGTCGTGTGAGGCGTACAAACACAGAGGCAACACATCGGGACAATATTACATAGACGTTGACGGCAGTGGACCAATCAAACCCCAGCTCGTCTACTGTAACATGACAGGTAGCACAAAGACACACAGACACGGTACCAGTTCATATCTCAGTTCAACCCAGTAAACCCAGCTCCTCTCTATTCAATGTGTCTCCCTCAATGTCTGCATCTTCCTCGTCTTCCCACCAGAGGACAGGGCGTGGATGGTGATCCAGCACAACAACACTGAGCTGAGCCCAGTTCACTCGTCTCCCGAGCGAAACCAACATTCAGCCCATTTCCATTACTACGATTCTGAGGAGGAGCAGCTTCTCGCCATCATCGGCCAATCGGAGCACTGTGAGCAGGAGCTGTCGTACCACTGCAGGAAGTCCCGCCTCCTCAACACACCAGGTAAAACCCAGACATGAAAACCACCTGTAGAGGGCGCTGCTGCTGAGTAAAAGTTACATAGTGTTGCTTTAAGTTGCTGAGATGATTGTGGGTGAGAGTCACATATTCAGGTGAAGCTCTCTCTTGTGTTTATTTACTGAAGGTAGAGGAAAGTGTGTAGTTAAAAGTAAAAGGGGAATCAGAGAACAGGTTCAGCTCAGGATCTATATTTGACAGCGGAGTGGGGTGAACTTCTGATTTAGTTTGTTTTGAAAGTAACTTAAACATCAGTTACTTTTTCTGTTGTGCGTTCTCTCCGCCTCATCACGCTGCAGCGGCTGAAACTTTCTCTCAGCTTCTAGTAACTTTACTGCTCAAAATGGTAAATGTACAAGTTGCATTTTTTTTTACGACTTTGCTCTTCTGATGCTCCTCTTTCTTTGTAAAACAGAATCTTAATCTGAACATGTTCCTTTCTTCTACCGGAAAATAAGGCTCTTAGGTTTCAAAGAATGTCAGCTGCCAGCACTTTGTGCACCTCCTTATCAGGATCCTTTTGAGGGAGAGAGGTCTAGAGAGAGCCGCTGCCCATTATCTGTCCTGTTGTATCAGGGAAACAGCAGCGATACATGATCAAGGCCGGGCAGCGAGGCTGTGAGGAGCCGCTAAAGGGCTGGCACAGGGTTTGTGTTCAGATCCAATGGAGCTTTTGAGATGGATAGAAGGTGGAAGAAGAAGAGGATTGTTCTATATACTTCTTTTATATGTCAGCCGAGCATGGACTTAAACAAACACATCCACAAACCTGTGTGCAATGAAAATAAATGAGTGACGCTTTTAGAGACATTCAGTCATCAGTCACTGTTTCCTCACAGGATGTATTGTCTTACCTCTGCTGTATCATTCGTGTGGAATGATTAATATGTTTGTTTGTCTGTGTGTGTGTGTTTGTCTTTCAGAGGGGGTTCCGTTCAGCTGGTGGGTGGGAGGTCCGGGTGCTGGTCAGATCCAGACGTACTGGGCTGGAGCTCAGCCGGGGAGCCGTCAGTGTGCCTGTGGTCTGCAGGACGCCTGCCTGGATTCACATCACTACTGCAACTGTGACGCTGATTACGACCAGTGGTACGTCACCAGATTCTGCAATATACCGCTGGAAATTATGGCAAATGGGGCGGTCCGCTCCTGTTTAACAGATCTGGGCCACAAGTCGGCCAAATCAATGCATGTCAACCAAAGGACACAAATAATTAGTTTTGTGCTACTTGGACCGTATTCACCATTTGGCACTTGGGCCACTTCAGGTTCACATCCACATCACACCTTGCTGTATGTTCGCCAAATAACACCGACCTTTGTTTTGGAATATTTGATCCATATTTGCTATTTTACAAGCCACTTTTGAGATAAGATTAATTTTGTCCAGAAGACCAGAAGAAGTGCTGCATCAATGTCAAGATCAGTTAACTGGTTGCACCAGCTTTAAAAGATTCATATTTCAAAGTGTCTTGGAGCAGATATTACACTGAAAAGGTAGCATGATGTTTCAGAGGCTGTAATCATGAGTCATCAAAACCATTCAGCGTTTTTCCCATCACATCCCGGTCTACCGGACTCAAAGGAGCCACAGGACGTCCACCACAAATCCCCAAATATTTACAGATCCTTCTCTCTTCGTGTTTCATCCTCTCCTGCATTCAAATCCTTTCATCCTCGCTGTGAGCAATTCTCTATTTAGGTCGCTTCCCCAATCCTGTGACCAATTATACCGCTAGAGCCATTTCTCCCGTACTGTAACCAATCCTGCCACCGTTTGCATCGCCAAAGGTCTGTCTCTCCATTATCTCCCTGCCTGGATCTGACTCTATTTTTACAGACCGTCTCCTGGTGTCGTTCTCACAGATTCAAGGCGGCTTTCTGTGCTGACAGTCCAAGATTTATTTCTTGTTAAAGAATTTGCAGAAACAAAAGCTGCTGGAAGGTGAAACAGAACAGCAGTTCCACAAAACACGTGGAGTCGAGCCCAGAGTCCTCGTTTGAGCACTTTGTTGTTTGGGTTCGGCTGTGGGCTCCAGTGTTTCACCCGCTCTGTGTGCGTGATCACTCAGCTCGCTGGGGTTGATGCCCTCTTCTTCACCTCTGTCCTCGTCTCCACCTTGTTTTACAGCTTCCTCTCTCCTTCGTCCTTTTTATAATCAAACCTCATCTTCTTTTCCTCCACCTTGTCTTCCTCCACATCCTTTGTCATCACCTAATCCCTCATCACCTAATCTCTTTGGTTTTCTCTCCTCCTCTTCTTCTTGTCTTAATCAATCTCCCTCTTCCTCCTCTTCTTTCCTCTCATCATCCAACTTCCTCTCCTTTTCTCCCCTAACCCTTCTTCACCTCCTTTTCCTTCATTTCATTCTCCTTTTCTTCCTCTTTACATCTCTTTCCTCTTCTCACCATCTTTGCTCATCAACCCCTTCCTCCCTTGTGCCTTTTCCTCTTCTTTCCTCCTCCAACTGTTCGTCTCTTCTCTTTGATTTCCTCCTTCTTCGTCACCTAATTTGTTTCCCCTCCTCCTCCTCCTCCTCCTCCTCCTCCTCTACTTCCAGGACCAACGACTCAGGCCTCCTCACCCATAAGGAGTCTCTTCCGGTGAGGTCTCTGGTGCTGGGAGACGTCCAACGTCCTGGGTCGGAGGCCGCCTACAGGGTGGGGCCGCTGCGATGTCATGGAGACAGTGAGTTCATTTCAGAAGTATCTTCAACCTCTTAGCAGTACTGGAGAAGTTTTATGTTTGTTTTTTAGTGACAGAAAAAGGAAAATGTTGCTCGATATCGTATAGGCGACTTTTCAATAATTAAATATTAATAAACACTCTATATAAGCAATTAGTCCTCTGTTGATGTCTCTGTGATCTGTAAATGAGAAGTAATTAAGGATTTAATAGAGATATTAAAAACCAAGCAGAAATACGGTCCAAACAAAGAAGCAGATTAATGGACAAATATGTCCACTAATTAGGAAATCAATAGCTGAAGTATGATTCCATTTATGCTCTTTAACAACAATGTATGAGGAGAAGATACATAATGAACTCATCGAAATGGTAATTGCCTCTGATTTCATTCTTCTGTTTAACGAGCAAATAAAACAATTATAAATATATAAACTTCTCACAAAGTAAATCAACACAAATGAGCCCACGCAGCTGGAGTTGTGTGTTTTGTTCTTTTTCTAATTAACTGAACAGTTGCTTCATTTGTTTACGACATGATTCTCATTATCCAGCCATAACAACGAGCTGTGTTTTAATAAGCTTTGTTCCTGAAGTGATATATCACACAACACAAAACAAAGAGGGACACAGGTGATTTGTTTTCCTTCTTGTTTGATTTGCAGGGAACTTCTGGAACGCTGCGTTTTTCGATAAGGAGACATCTTACCTGCACTTCCCCACCTTCCACGGCGAGCTGAACGCCGACATCTCCTTCCTGTTTAAGACCACGTCCTCCTCCGGCGTCTTCCTGGAGAACCTGGGCATCAAGGACTTCATCCGCATTGAGCTCAGCTGTGAGTGTGAATGGAGGATGACTCTCATTACCAGGTTTCGTGATTTGTTCTACCCTCTAGGGAACCTTTAACCTTCTGGGGTTGAAGGACACCTCCGCTTTTTCAAATCAATCAATTCAAAGTTTGCAGGAATCCTGTTGTTTGGGTCAGGGTGGATGGTTATTGGGTCAGTCAAATATTAGCCTCTGAGCCCATCGGCTATCGTCTGATGATGAATTCACCTCTGGGGGCAACAGCCAATAATTTGTAGACAGTGGATATCAAGGCTTGTCTTCTGTTGATCGTCCACTGTTCCCAGTCAGACGTTTCTCCACAGGAGCAGAGAACAAGTTGGCTCAGCACCGTTTTCTTCCCAACCCTCAATCTCTGACCTCAACCAAGTAATTCTGATCAAAACCAGTCGTTCCCTGATTCAAAACAAACTCATTTCTTGCACTGTGTCATATCAGGAATCTTTTCGAAGGCACGACTCAGTATTGTCACCTGATATTATGTATTGAATTTGGAGGAGGATTTAAATGGTGGGTGGAGTTTCAAGCTCTTTCACGTTTGCTGGTTTGGTGTCGATGAAGCAGGAAGTCCAGAGTTAAAGATGTTCGATTACTGGCCACACTCTTTAACAGATGATTTGTGTGGACTAAGGTGCATAGTCTTTCTAATGTCTGCCCGTCCCCCTCACTCAGAGACATGGTTAGACATCAGGATGAAAGGTGTCCTTCCTAGTAGCTGTCTCTTATCTCTGCTGGTGTTATGACAGCCGACCCGACTGGAGCGAGGCCAGAGAGCAGTTGCTCTATCAACTCATTCCTCTGGGTCTTTCTCGAGCGCCAGGGCGGTGCAGCTTTTCCCTCCACTGTCCGTGAGGGATTGTGTTTTCTTCTTCACACACATGTCTCTGACTTCATCTCTAAAGGTGGAGCTTTGGCACAGTCTGATGAAGGATGAACAGACGCTAAGTGGCCTCCAGCTCACCTCTCCTCGTTATATGTTAGGTTTTTTACCAGTTTAATGGCTGTGAAGGTTAATGACTAAAAGCCTAGATTAGGTTTGGAGTTTTTCTCCATCTGGGGCATTTAACAGCATTTCTAGCAGCCCTATTTTTGTAAATCTGCGTGTGCCCTTAAAAAGTGTTTACAATCTGTCAGACGCAGACACACAGCAGCAGCCGCTGCCGTTTGATCTAATGGGGCAACTGCGACGTCCATGAAATATCTACTAAAAGTGTTCTGTGTTTTATATGCAAACATTATTACACAGTCACTATTTGACCACTAGAGAGAAAGTAAGACCTGAGGTGAACAGCAACTGGAATAAAAGTTGCTTGTGTGTCGACGATATGAAAGAAGAATGTGCAGCTGGCAGACACACACACACACACACACACACACACACACACACACACACACAAAACACAGGCACACACACACACACACACACACACACACACACACACGCACACACACGCACATATGTTGCAGTCTTTCTTTCCTGCCCTGCTCTGGTCTCTGAATCATCTCAGATCTTTGTCCATCTGTCTGTCCATCCTGCAGACAGCTGGGTGGGTGGGGGTGAGTCTCTTCACACTTCACACAACATAAGATGATGATGATGATGATGAAAGGACAAAGTGGGTTTATTGAAATATGGCGTCTCTCCGGGACCAATCTGAATTAAATCAGATTTTTCTTTACATTTTCAGGCTGAAGAAAGACACATTGATATTCTTTAAATAATGATTTAACCTTTACAAAATGGGATTATGTAATCACCCCGCATTCCTCACAGAAATAAGTCATCAGACAGTCTTCATATGTCTGTTGTCTCAAACTGGAATTCGCACACATCACTGGGAGCAGATCAGAAAACAGTTCTGAGAGTAAACACGATTACATTAAAGTCAGTTTGTCTCAGTGTAGACACGGAGCTGTGGCACCTGTTGGAAGTGACACAGCAGATTTACAGAGTCCCGCTCGTCCAGAGGACACAATCATCTCAAAGTTTCAGGTCAGTCAGTTTGAATTCAACAGGAACAAGTCAAGCTCTCTCTGCTGGTGTGACAGTGACAGCCAGTCAACCAAGCCGCCGCTCAGCCCGAGGCTAACCATCCCCGTTGTGTGCCCCCCCCCCCGTCTATCTCATTATCTCCATCCTCTGCCTCCACAGCCTCCTCCGAGGTCGTCTTCTCCTTCGACGTGGGCAACGGTCCACTGGAGGTGCGGGTGGAGACGGGCGTCCCGCTGCACGACGACCGGTGGCACAGCGTGCGAGCCGAGCGGAACGTGAAGGAGGCGTGGCTTCGGGTCGACGGGTTCCCGGCCGCCACGCAGGAGGCTCCCGCCGACGGGCACATCCATCTGCAGCTGAACAGTCAGCTATTCATAGGTGAGGGGCAGGAGTGTGGAACTGTGTGTGTTTCCAAGTGCCTCGGGATGTACAGTAGTCAGGGCTGGTTTAAGGTTATGGTGGAAATAAAGATTCATGGTGCTGTTGAGAGAGAAATGATGGACGATGCATCTCCACTTGAAGTGAACATGTTTTTAATGTTTGATCCCATTAACCCATTAACTAACATGGAGTACATCCTCTTATCAACATCAATTCAAACTCACTCACTTCACTCCATCTCCATTCTCATGATTCTGTTTAAATGCTCCGCACCTCACCCTCAAACTGTATTTGAGCAGATTGAAAATCAGACTTTTGTTATGAGGTTTTATCCTTCCTGCAAATATTTTTGCAACAAATAATAATGGTACCGGGGAGATGGAGGTGTGCATTGATTGGCCGCTTGTGTTAAGCTAATAATCCTTCCTGGACAGCTTTAAGGAAGTGTTCTCCTTATATGGGCAGGACTGTCCTGGATGTTTTTTGCCGGCGTTGCAGAGGGATTTAAATGTGGCCATGAAAATATGATGGGATTTTGAAATAGAACGCAGTGAGGGGGGGGGTTGTTTGTGTTTGCAAAGAAATGGATTCATACCAAAGCCATATGCACGTGGATTCCTCTAAACTTGTTTTAGGGAATGAGGAGTCATAGGCTCCAGAAAATCTGTTAATTAACCATAATATTGCCTCAGGTTACATTATATGTCACGACTCTGGTTCATATTAATTTATAGCTATTGGAAGGCATTGATTTTGCATGCACACCGTGACACACATCCCAGTACAAGCTAATAATACCAGAGAAATGATTTAACTCACTGCATCACTAAAAGGCTCCTGGCAACTTTCAACCTGGACTTTATTCCTGCATGTTACTCGATGCATTTATTGACTTTGTGAATCAATCACTGAATTTCAACCACATTTTGCAAATATTTGTTTTCCTCTCTTGGAGGAATCAGTGTCGGAACATCAGTATAATGATCTGGTGTCACTCCACCCCCGCTCATAATGTGTTGTGAGTGTTTAATGGCTGTTTCTGCAGAAGCAGACTCGAGTCTCACAGAGGTTCGTGGTTTTGTTGTATGATGAGCTGCTGTTTTTCCAGACTCAAGCTGTGAGAGTAATACCCGGCCACTTCCAGTCTGCCAGAGCAATAACAACTACCCTGCGTGGATACAGAATAAGATGTTGAGCTCGCAGCGTAATGAGAAATGTAATTTTTAGAGTCTGAACCCTGTGAGCAGGTGTGAGGCTCCTGTTATAGAGGGTTAGATGTCAGGTGAGTGGAGGGAGGGATTCCCACTCTGGTCTGGATGAATATCAGACACCACATGGTTAATCAGCCTCCACACACTTGGTCCTTCAGCAACCAGCAGACACACAGGCTGTGTCAGTGTTTCTGCAGCAGAGTCCTGGGCTCGTCCTGCTGCAGTGGCAACGTGTGACTGACAAATCAGACTTTACTGCCGAGCAGACAAACAATTACAGATTTACAGTCATACAGAGACACAATGGGGATTTATTCAGAGGCAGGTAAATATGGTTTGATTATGTGAGTTACTTTTTGAGCTACTCTTCCTCCTTAGAAAGGATTAGACACGTTGATTTAGTTTAATTACCACACAGCTGAAACCTTTTCAAATGATCATTTAATCAGCTCTGTGACAAAAGCCTTGTAAACAGGACTCAAAGAGAGTGATCTGAAAAACTCTGAAAACAGGTGTGAGAGTAAATATAAAGTTTGAGGCAAAATTCATAAAACAAAGGAAAAGTCCAAAACACAATCAGAATCAAATCCGACAGGCCAAGAACATAATGAAAGAAAATCTGACAATCTGGCAGAGATCAAGTGGGAACTTAATGGTACATGGTGTTTACAGTATAAATACTATTGAGCAGGAGTGTTTCAAAGAGGTTTGGGGGCCCCGGGGCAAGAGGGACCCCAACCCCAATAGAAACACACCATTCAAATCTTTAAACGCTTCTTTTCTTACTATTTGATATCAAAATTATGAAAAGATAAATAGTTGTAAAGTTGAAGAGCCAACCTCCACCACCATCTCACAAAGAAAACGTTACCAACCGTTACTACTGACCATTGTTTCTCTGTGTCATGTGGCTTCACTGACTGTGAACAGAGCCTTTGAGTGATCGTTCTCTGTTCTTGTTGACAGGCGGCACCGCGTCCAGACAGAAAGGTTTCCGCGGCTGCATCCGCTCCCTGCAGCTGAACGGGATCACCCTGGACCTGGAGGAGCGGGCGAAGATCACCCCCGGGGTCCGGCCCGGCTGCCCGGGGCACTGCAGCAGCTACGGCTCGCTCTGCCAGAACCGGGGTCGCTGTGTGGAGAAAACCGACGGTTTCACTTGTGACTGCCGCCCGTCCGCCTTCACCGGAGCCTTCTGTCATAAAGGTGCCGCGGCCTCTTCTGCTACGTAATGCATTTCACTGTCTGTCTGTTCCATCCAGAGTTTCTCCAAATTAAGAAGAGGAGGATCCTTTGTGAGTCTGATATGCCAGTCACAGGCAGTGGTGCATTAGTCAGAGTCTCTCAGGGGGACACCCAGTGTAATGGTGCATTATCGCTGCTTCCAGACCAGCCCTGAACTACAGATATTCTGCTGAATATTTTGGAGGGGCTGTATGTATGAGAACCCAAATGTCTGGATCTTTCATCCAGGACAATTTCCACAACTTGTCCCTGCTTGCCCTCCACTAAAATGTCAATGTCTGAGGGATTCAATGTGAGAATACAGTCATTAGTAATTTTTGAAAAGTCACAGCGAGCCAGAAGGCGCGTTTAGGACCTTTAGAAAAAATGTATGAGTAAAACTTTGTTTTCCAACACGGCTCACCAGTGCAACGTAAAATCAGACAAACAGATGGAAGGATTTAAAATTTAAATAGCAGTTCAATTTCTCTGGGTTGAAGCTGGTCTCCAGGTGCGGTATTCTAAAACAATTTGGCTGAATTATAACATCAGGTCCGGCCTCCTGCTCGCTCTACCCGGACTCCATCCCTCGCCTGAATGTACCAGACCTCTTCCTGTTCCTGTGAACACGTCTTTGTGTCTCATATATCCGTTTGGTTCCCAGAACCGTTGCAAAGTGGATAAGTGATATTGTACAAGCACGATATGAAAAGTGCAGCTGGAGAAAGGAAAGCACTGTGTCCTTTCTTACTTTGCCAGAACACATCTGGTGAGCTTCCGGTGCGTTGTAGGAAACTCCAGGCGGTCAGCGAGAGGTTCCAGGACATGAATAGAGAATAAAAAGCAGCTGGACACATTTGGTTCACTGTTTAATGTGGAACCAGCTGCTGTGTCTGACATCCTCTGATGCAGAATCGATGAGCTGCAGAGCGACAACAAGCTCAGAGCTCGGTGCAACAACCTCCCTCTGCTCCACTTCTCTGTGTCCTGAAGATGTTCCCACTCCGAGGAGACTCGAGTCTCCATCAGTTCAGGACGTTTCCTTCTTCCATGTTTCTCTTTTTTTTGGGGGGTTGATTTTTGGCAACATGCTGAGTGAACTGTCGTGCACGAACAGTCCCAGAGGATCCACTGTTTCAGAAACACTCACCGACAGTCACGCCACAAACTCACTGACTTCCCATTTCTCTGCACACGACACCACACTTTGTTTCATGTGAGCATTAACTGAAGCTCCTGGTCTGTGCCTGTCTGATGAAGCATGACTGGCTAATCAAATTACTGCATGTGTTCCTACTAAAGTGTCTTTTAGTGATAGTACGACGAGTATTAAACAAACCACTCAGACAAGACCAGGGAATTACTTCCATGTAGATCCACCGGATTAAACTCATCATTTTTGTTCTCCAGTCTGAAGACATCACAGAGTTAAAGTGACATATTGAGACTGTGAATCTGGGCTATGCCAATATCATTTCACTGATGCATTTGATTGATGCCATTACACAGCAGATAAAAAGAAAGTGAAATATAAACGTCATAGCTGTTTCCCAGTCGTCCTCTGTCGCCTAAAAAATGATTTGTACACAACTAATCAGCAGAAACAAATTGAAAAGAAATGTAATATCACCCAGTTTTCTATCAACATGTCGAATCAAAAAATAATGCATATCTGATATCTATCAATGCAATTTGGTGCAGTTGGATTGAATTTAAGGAGACACAGTACTGAGAGACGTCTTGGTCCCTAATCATATCTAAAGCAGAGCTGTTGCCTGAACTCACAGGATTGAAGATTCAAACCAAATGATTTAATTTCCCCTTTCCTGACTGAATCTCAAACTTTCCACCTTCCAGAGGTTTCTGCCAGCTTCACGTCCACGATGTCCATCACCTACGTCCTCAAGGAGCCCTACGAGCTGAGCAGCAGCAGCACGTCTCTGTCTCCATCTCCGTCCATCTTCTCTGACGTGAAGCTGAGAGGAGAAAACATCTCTCTGAGCTTCAGGACCTTACAGAGTCCGGCTCTGCTGCTCTACGTCCACTCCTTCCACAAAGAATACCTGGCACTGCTGATCAACGAACACGGTGAGAACACACCAGTAGATTTCCTTTTACCAAATTTCATTCTGCAGCTCTTGTTCGTATCTTGTCGTCCCTGCACAGTAGAGGGCCCTCTCCTCGTCCCTCTGGAATCAGCGTGTCATGCTCTGTCGACTGCTTCCTCCAGTGGTTAGGTCCAGTGTAGCTCTACGGAAAACATGTGTTTCACTCGTTGTTAAGTGATAATTCCTTTCAGCATATTCCCGCCATGTTCTTGCCATTGTGAACATTAATTGTGTTCACGTTCGAATCACTGGTTTCACTGTAGAGCTTCACATAGCTCCGGGTGGCAGGGAGCGGCTCCAGCGCTCTGTTGTTGCATAACAGGATTAGCAGTTATCCAGTGTGTGCAACTTGTAAATAGACTGTAGCTGAATAAATTGTTTTTTATAACGAGAGTTGAGAGAGATTTCATTTGTAGTTTTTACCCAAAATCTGTCGTCATGAAGGCAGGACTACAAACTGGCTTGTTCTGTGTTGATGCTGCACGTCATTAGTGAGTCGTCCTCAAACACATCTCCAATTTACTGTCATTTATTACTCTCTGTTTACCAATCGACACAATCCTCAGGCTCACACCTTTTCAAAATAAAGCTTGATTAGATGGAACAGGTCTCGTGATATGCATTTATCCACAGACAGAGATTTTGTGGGATGAGTTTAGGATAAAGTCTTGAATTTAGAAAGTAACTGTTTTAATGACGGAGGAAAAGCTCAGGGACGGCAGGTTTTGAGTAACCGATGAATTCATCATCAGGTATCTGCTCTCTCTCGCTGAAGTATCTAATTAAATCCCAGAGAGAGGTTCCACTCGGTGGCTTCAACAAGGCTTTTCTCATGTTTCTCTCTTTTTGCTGCTGCAGTAACAAAAGCCTCAGCTGCTGCACACAGACTCATTCCAGTACCTCAGTGTCTGGCTGGGCCTGAACCCCCCTCTGCCCTCTCTACCACTGCTTTTATCTTCATCCAGATCGGATCTTTTCATAGAAATAAAATCAGTTATTAATTAAAAAAGGTATTATTTATTATCTTATCTGTTTTCCTATGATTTCTGCTCATCTGTAAAATCTGCAGATTCAAGTTATCTCATCTGTGGCATTTGTGAAGTTTAACACAAATTATTCATCTCTATTATTCATAGAGATAAAATATCCTTCCAAGCGAAGTTAAATGGTTTTTAGCTTTTTTCATTTGGCAGCTGGTATTTTCATTAACACTCACATATCTGCATGAAAGGTTATTTGTTCTGTGAAGAAAGATTGTGTCAAATGGATTCGCTCCGATTACATCAGATCGATATTCAGCTTCTTCTACGTCTACTAACGGGGACGAGACGTCTCACACAAGCGCATTCCTATAGGAATGAAGGACTTCTGTAGTTGTTTTGTTTCTGCTGTGAGCTTTTTGTAGTTGTGTTGTGAATTTTGCATTCCAGTTGTGTTAATGCACTTGAGCGAGAAGTCTCAGTCACCGTAGTTGACAGCATTCTACATTTACAAGTTATTTGTTAAAGATATTTTAAATGTGAAGGAAACCCAAATGTTTTCATGGAATCTGTGTGTTTAAAACAAATTAGTCAACAGGGATAAATAAAGCGTGATCTACTCTGACCTCACAGTATAATAACAGGTTTTTTAACTTCTCAGGAGCGTGGTCATTTTGAAATGAAGCTCTTGTCTTTGTGCTTGTTGTCGTCTGGTGAAGATGAGCTGGAGCTGAGGTACAAGCTGCACGGCAGCAGGGATGTGGAGGTGTTGGGCAGCAGAGTTGTGAACCTGGCTGACGGACGTCTGCACACGGTGACCATCAGGAGACTGGCAGACGCTGTGTCCGTGCAGGTGAACGCACACAACAGATGATTCACACTGTGTCACACAAATCAGCACAAGCAGGGACATTTTCGGAAACTAGGACAAATAGAGTGGGAGTTAATGTTTTACAGTCAACTTTTCAGGCTACATTGTCAAATAAAGCCTTTGTTCATTTAAAACTAAATACTTGACGCTAAGAAAGGAATCTATTGGGACTTGATTGGCGTCGTCACTATTAACTGAACATTTTGTACCTCTTAGTTTCATTCTCCCACTGCAACAAACCATAAATACTGAAATCCTTTCTGATTTATTGAATAGCGAGACAATTGGTCACAGAAAACACATTCAGGACCAGTTGTGATGAGATTTTTACATCGGGTCTGAACAGGACCTCTGTTCTACTCTGCTCAGTTAATGTGAACCACAGCATTTCACAGGTTCATAGATTTTGTTGATTAGAATTAATCCTTTTTTTAAATATGTGCATTAAAGACAAGATTCTGTTTGAATAAAGATCTCAACAGTTTGTCTCTGTCGCTCTTTGCTGTCCACCTTCTAACCTCCGACATTTACAGATATGAAATTCACTCTTCTTTCAGATTGACCAGAACGCCAGGGAGGACTTCAACTTGTCGTCTGACGCTGAATCCAACAGCATCAAGTCGCTCATTCTGGGCCGAGTCCAGGGTAAGAGAGGCTCTCAGCACTGAGACGGACTCATTTGAATAAGAGGATGGAGACGTTTGGCCTCATGTGACGAACAACAGCTTCTGGAGCGTTTCTGCAGTTTAATGCTCGTCACGTTGAGTGGACCGGGGGGGAGAGGTGCAGTCAGTGCAACAGCTGGGCTGCCTTTAAAAACAACTTCATATCCATATTCAGTTTCTTACAGGACTTTACAGTGGAGATTGGAAATAAGAGCAACACTAGAAAAAGGACTAAAGGTGGAGGCAACCATTTAAGTCGCAGTTATGAGACATTAGGTGCATTTACAGCCTTGATTGTTTCTTTCACTAATGCAGGAGTTCAGCAGTGAAGTAAATCTCGGTGAACTTTTATCTGTGTTACGGAAGCGGTGAGTAATACGGTCTCTATATGAGTCTGGGTGGCTGAGCGCGGCTCCAGGCTGCTGTAATGGTAATAACTGGAGAAAAGCTCCTTCACTTTGTATGGTAATGAGGAGAGATTGAAAAGAACGAATTACTCAGAAGATTGAAGTCAGCACCCTGCGATTCGGCGTAACAACCAATGAGTCTCAGCCGCAGAGCGCCGGGTCAAACTAAACCAGGAAGTCAGACGCTGCGGTTCAACCTCCGTCTGCAGTGAGGAACACGGGGCTTCACTCAGCTGCAGCTCACAGCTTCTGTTTAAACAGGGAGGACTGTGTGGGGACTGCGTTTTCCTATCTGGAGATTTATTCTCAAATAACCACCAAGTCCCAGTTCTCATAAATTCTGCAGGAAAGCCATCATGTTCAATCAGACATCGTTCTGAATCTATTAAAGATCAATATAAACTGTTGATTTCTTTACTTTCCTGCATCCATGTTTTCCTCAGCGTCACTTTGGTTATAGTAACAGGTTTGTCGCTCTATTTGCAAACATGCAGCTTCCAAAACAATCCTCTCCACTATGGAACCACATTTAAACTCAGATGTCTGTTTGGATCTGCACCACAATGCAAACCTTCATTGATATCAGGCCCTAAATGTGCTGGAGTCTTTACTTCTTAACCCATGGATTCATCCCCAGGAAATACTAAAATGTCCCAATTAGCACCTTCATCATCCTTTCTTGTTCCATGTCCCATCCTTCCATCAAGTTTGGTTTTCTTGCGTAATCCCGCTGACAAACAAACAAACCAACAGACAGAGGTGAAAACTTAACAGAGGTTAATATGTGGGGCTGAGATTGGGTTCAGGTATCAAATGACTTTCTCCATTAAAAACTACCTGAAATCTGAGAAAGGAGCAGAGATGAGATGATGATAAATCTCACAGAGTTCCAGTTGCTGTATAATTGATCAGCCCCGACCCTGTTCTCACTGTAGATAACCAACGTGGAGGCTTTGATTTATCGTCCACTATCAGATTTCACCAGCTGATACCCCCCACCCCCTCTCCTGTGATGCTAGACACTTGCTATAATTATTTCCCCAGAGTAACTGTAACTAAAATTGTATTTGTACAACACCCACCACCAACATGCATCATCTCAAGGTTCTCGACATGCTGCAGTAAGGTCAAATTATTATAGAGAAACACAACAGTTCTCACAATGAGTTGCACTTTAACGACTGTGGTGAGAGAAAACTTTAAACGGGAGGAAAACATGGAGCAGAACCAGAGTCAGTGGGCGTCTGCTTCCAGTGGCTGTAGATCCTTTCCTTCAGTTTGTGATGTAGCAGAGGGCAGCAGAGGACTTTAGATGGATGAATGCAACTGGAGTCCATTCAGGGAAGTGGATGGAACTTGCTGAGACTATTGCCATCTTTCATTTTCTCTTTTATTCTCATTCTCTGAGCTTCTGCTTCCTCTAAAATCAAGATGGTTGCATCTTTCTCTCTTTCTGTCTCTTGCACTGCGCCAGTGGATTTTATTAAAAGTTGAGTTCTTCTGTGCACGAGAAGCGTTGGGCTGTTGTGCGACCGGGAGGAGACCATTTCTGTGTGATTTGATTTTGTCGACTCTTCGCTGTAGTTGTGTTTTCGCTGTTGCACTCAGTCCCTGCCGGCTGTGCAGCGGCTCCATAGTTTGGCCTTTTGGCTTCTGGATTCTTTACCGTTACTCTTGTCGTCAACTTTTGACTATGAAAAATAACAGAATGTCTCCTGCTCTCTGCCGTGCACATGGGAGAAAGGGACATAAATGGCTGCTGGGGCTGTCTGCTCCGGTGAAGCCCCCCCGCTGCTCTTTTATTGATGACCCGGGTCGTGTTCGTATGTGACCCGGCCTTCCCCTCGGAGCCACAGGACCCAGGCAGTCGGGTCCGTATCCGAATCGGAGAGGCTGCAAGATAGTTGATATACTGTCACTCCCTGGCAGCCCTGTCATCCATCAGCCTAACTAATGGACCAGGAGAGAACGGAGAGACTGAGACAGGGAGAGAGGGAGGAGGGGGGGGGGTGCAGAGAGGTGGATGTAAGGGGCAGCAGCTGGGAGGAGGTGGACAGCTCGTCAGTTCTTGAAAACTGTTGTGATGAGGTCACAGATGTTTTTTTAAAGAAGGTTTCATAACAATGACAGAAATTTTGCAACATTATTTTATTTTTATAGTTCAATATGATCTTATCGGCTAAATTATTCTCAAACAGGCCATTCTGCAAAACAAAGTACTTTTACTTTGAGTAATTTTGGTTTTATTTCAAAGTTCATACTTTTGCACCTTTAATTTACACCAGGTTGTGTTGCTACTTTTAATTAAGTAAAATAATGAACTCTAACAACCAGTGACATACGTGAAAGGTGAAGCACATTTGTTTTTCATTCAAATTAAAAAGTGTTATGAAAGTGAAACGTAGAGCTAAAGAGAAAGAAATAAAAAATCCACATCTTCAACAAATGCTCTGTTTGTGTCCCATCTCAATTATGTAGGTTATTTACTCACACATGTCATGAGATGTTTAATTCAAAGTGAAGTCACTTCCTGCTGCCCAGGGGCCGGTATTTCAAAACTTGTAATCCAGATCAGAATGATCCGGATAACCAAATCCCCCTGTCCTCAGCCACGGATCAACCTGATCTATCCCGGTATTTCAAAACTTTGCTGGATTGGATCAGAGTGATCCTGATACCGGCAGATTGGGATGTCCAAATCCGTCCCGCCCCCTGGATCACAGACAGGAAACAGGAAATGGAGCCAACATTTTACAGAAAAAGGAGAAGCTAGCTCAACTATTGTCTCTGAATTAAAGTATAATCTTAGCCAGTGTTGATGCGTCCTCAGACTAGATGAAAGGCAATCATTATATTGAGTTAACCAATTATGTAAATCAGCACAAAGTTGAAAGAATCATAATTCCTTGTTAATTGGAGTTTGTAATGTCACTTACAGGCAGTAGTGTAATGTCTATTCTGTGTTGCACTTCTGACGCCGATTTGTTAAAGCATTGCAGTGAACAGCGTGCATGTTTGCAGAAAAAAAAAAGGAACGTGAAAAGGAAATATACATTGATCAAACAGCAGTGAAGCTTAGTTGTATTAAACAAAGAACTTTGGGAGCAGTTACACTTCAACTGTTCAAATCTTAACATGTAATCTCCCTCAAATCCACCTCTGAGGTGGGATCAGGGTGATCCTGATTTTTAGGATCAAACTGATCCAGATTTCCCACTTAAGTTTTGAAATACTCAACAGCAGCTTTTAATCCGGATCAAGGGCAGGATTGGATTGCCAAATCTGAAACTGAATCTTCAGGATCAGATTTGCTTTGAAATACCCGTTTTTAGGATCTGATCAGGATTTAATCCAATCCAGGTGGATTAATCCTGTCGGATCATTTTGAAATACCGGCCCCAGAGAATCACATTTAATCTCAAACTCAATCTGAGCCCGATGCTCCACACAGCTGATAAACAGACTCTGGGTCTCTGTGGTGAGAACTCAGCTGACTGACGGTGATGGGATCTGTTGTCACACTGTTCTTAAGGAGCAAGTGGAGTTCACACTGACATTTACAGTCACTGAGGGGTTTATTCAGCACAGTTAGTGATGCTGAGGCCCTCTGGGTTAGTGCATATACACAAAAACCTTTTAACCTTGTGTTTCGGTGCTGGATCAACAATCTGTGTACAACCAAACAAACTTCCTCCACTAACTGTATCACCACTCTGTCCACAGAGTCTGATGAGCTGGACGCGGAGCTGGCGGAGCTGGCCGCCCTCGGCTTCACCGGCTGTCTGTCAGCTGTTCGCTTCAACTCCATCAGTCCCCTGAAAGACGCCCTGCTGCATCCTGACGGGGACATCGTCCTCACCGGTCCCCTGGTCCAGTCCAGCTGTGGATCCTCCTCTCCAGCCAAGTCCTACACGGCAGAAACCACACACTCCCTGTCAGGTACGAGGAGCAGACTCGCAGTCATCAAGAGGGAAAACAATTGTTTGGGGGCCATAACTCAAGAATTCATAATTATTCATTGTATTTTAATTGAATTGTCTAAGTCCCTGGTTCAGACAGAACCACAGACTTCAACTTGTCGGAGGCCCACAACCAGAGGGCAACGATTCTATATCATACTTGATTTCACCTTCTCTTATCTTTATTTAGTTTTATGTGACTTCTTGCTTATAATTTTTTCTCCTCTCTCTCTCTCTCTCTCTCTCTCTCTCTCTCTCTCTCTCTCTCTCTCTCTCTCTCTCTCTCTCTCTCTTCCTCACAGATCAACCTGGTTCAGTGGATCCAGGTCAACCTTTAGTCAACGCTATCAGGAGTGACTCGGCTCTAATTGGAGGTGAGGCTGTCCGTCTCAGTGGGGAGAAGAAAAACATTTGATTAAATACCAGTAAATATATGGGAAGAGGGGGAAAGAGGTGCGAGGAGAGAGAGAGAGAGAGAGAGAGAGAGAGAGAGAGAGAGAGAGAGAGAGAGAGTACAAACTGCCATAATTAATTAATAGTAATTGATTAACATAGATATAGGGATTCAATCCCACGACTAATGAAACATATGGTGGAAAATGTGCACACAAACAGACACACACACACACGCACACACACACACACACACACACACACACACACACAGTGAGGAAGTTGAATACAAACTTTTTTCTTCAGCTTTCACTCACAAGCAAAAATCGACCTCAATATCGACTGATGTGAACATTTCTTTATAATAACACATTTTCCCAGAACCTACATTTGTGGCAGAATTAACAAATTCTGCATCCGCAACTTCTCAGGACTTTTCCTTAGTGAAGAGAGAAAGTTTGGAGGCTAAAGGAAAAGACGTGAGGTTTCTTGTTTACAACACTTTAGATCTGAATTCACACACATCACAAGAAAATCTTTGAGATTTGATTTAAAACTGCATTATTGAACTCAGGCTTGCAGTATCTTTTATCGTACATTTAGTTTGGTTTCATAAATAAAACCTGAAGCACCGAAGTGCCTGCTCTGTTTGTAGCTGGAACAGAACTTTTAAAAGATGTTCTGTCTAACTTTTCCAGACAAAGGGGGAGGGGGGAATCAGTTATTGCACTGACTGTTTGTCGTGAGCTATTTTGAGATGGAAATGTCAGGAGAGACAAAACCCTCAGCGTCTGGGAACAATACACAAACAGACGTCAGTGCTGAGCTGCACAATTAGACTGTGTCACCCCATACAATAATTAACGCACAAAAATAGAACCGAAATAGTCTGGTTCAATCTTCAGATGTTTATCTTTTTCATGCAAATTACCTTTCAAATCAAGAAATTAAAACATTCTGATCCGTGATACTGTTGTGGAAAGTTACCACCTGTGCTTTAATGTGTACTGTACAGTGCATGCTCAGTTCAAACAGTTTAATGAGTTAGTTACTTTATAGTTACATCAAAATAATTGCAGGGTTGATATTAAAGGTTTTTCATCTTTTCTCTTTAATTCATCCACGTTTTTCTAGAGCTTAGATATTTGATAATGATAATCTGTCGAGTTAAAAAGAAGCTTGTTCAAACACAGTGGTCCTGGACATTATGTCTGCCCTGTGGTCAAAGGTCAAGGTCACAGTGACCTTACTGAACAATGTTTGTTTGTCTTGTGAATCCAATTTCAAGAACCTCTCAGGGTTTGCTCCAAACAATTGGAAGAACATTTGGTTCAAGGTCATTGTGGCGTCATGTTCTTGTGAATGTAGAGAGTTTCATTACATCATCATGAAACATTCACTTGGATGTGAGGAACATGTGATTTGCAATTTGGAGGTCAAAGGTTGAGTTCACTATGACCTCACAGAAACCCTTTTTTTTCCCTCCTGAACATTTTAAGAACTTCTTGAGAGAATCCTTTCAGATGGAGCAGAAATGTTCACTTACACTTTCAATGATTAGATTTCATTTCATGCTGTTATTAGAAATTAGCCAAAATGTCTTCTGGACCTAAAACACCTACAAAAAAAGTGCCAGACAACGAAAGTCTGCAGAAACTCTCACACATTACTTCCTCCCCCGGGGGAAACTCTGGAAGCAGCTCATGTCTGTGTCTCTGTGTTTTCTCAGGGGTGATTGCCGTTGTGATATTTGTCGGCGTGTCTGCGTTGGCGATCGTGATCCGATTCATCTGCAGCAGGAAAGAGACGTATCGAAACCAGGAGGTCAAGGCGGCGCAGCCGGACGACGGCCAGGAGTTCCCCTTCAGCAGCCGGGCGGACTCGCAGGGCGCCGCCAGCGAAAACCAGAAGGAGTATTTCATTTAGAAGCAGCCCTGACGTCCCACTGACCCCCAGAGCCTCTCAGTCACTGGAACCAGTGCATGAAGACGCTGGGAAGTCAGAATCCACGAGCTCATTCATTCCCCTTCGCTTTGTACATATTGTACACAAACTGGAAAAAGTGTTAAAAGTGGATTTTGAGTCATCGGTGGATGTAAATATTTACAAATATTTAAAAGTGTAAATGTTGATTTGTCCGGATCACAACACGATGTTTCTTCTCCATACTGTGATGTTACAAATTAATTATTGAAAAGGAAAAATTGGCAGAATAGATGTGACGATGAAAACACCACTTTGCTCCAGTCGAGCTTGACTTTTTGGACTTGATTTATAAGCAGCACTTTTTTCTACGAGGACGATGTGAAGCTCCTGTGAAATCTGAGACGCCGGAGACATATGTGTGAAGACGGGAGGAGACGGATTCGGCTGAGTGGACGGTCGACATGTGTCAAAGCACAGACGCCCAGAATCAGCTGAGATCCATCACTTCAACACCTGCTGTATATATGAATTACAAAAATAAAAAGTCACTCTTTAAAACTTTACTCCCACACTTTGTCTTTGAGTCGGTTCAGAAGCTGTTTTAAGTGACAGAGCAAAAGGTTTTCACAATGAGCTTACACAGATTTGTCTTTCTTTCTTCCTCTGAGCACCACCTGCCGCGTGGAGCCGACGCCAGGACTCTGCCGGGAGCTTCCACCAGCTCGGGCTGTAAAGCACCGACTGTCACCCCCCACCCCCCCCCCCCCGTTCCGCTCGGCAGACGTTTAATGTGTTTCCGCTGAAGCACTAATCTGTGTTTTTCTGACAGGTGGAATAAGAGATAATCACAACAGGAAATAGGAAGAATTGAAAAGGAGCTGGCAGCGAGATATTAACGGTGCAGTGAAAGCCAGCCATCCAGATATTAATGTCGGGTATTTGTTCTTCACTGTCTCCGCAGTGGATTTAAAGGCAGGAGCAGGAGTGGAAGATGCAGATCTCCATCTCAGTGTGGTTCTTGTGCTTTGTGATTTTACCTCATTACAGATGAATTTAAGTATTTGTTCTGCGTGTCTCACACACACGATGATGATTTACAGCTCTGGAGAGAATCTTCTAAATATCTGCTGTCTGGTAAATTCCTGTGGTGCACAAATAGAAATATGTATATTTGTTCCTGCGTAGTTAACTGGAGAAAAACTGTGCATGTAAAAAGAGACAGTGCCACATAACAGAGACGGTGTTTGATTGACAGATATGCACAACAACGTCATCATGAATATTTGACTCATTTAATTTGTGGCTTCACTGACAACTGCAGCTATGGAGGAGAAGAAACAAAACAAGAAAATGGAAAAATATAATTTTTTTCATTTTGATTAGAAAGAGTTTGGAATAATATCAAACTAAATATGTATAAAATGTATTTGTATATTTTAATTATTTTGGGGGGGGGGGAAGGTGGTTAGGAGTAAAGAGGAAATAGAAATTTGTGAATAAAGTTGAAAAGTGAACACCTCCCATCAAATCCAGTGTAAAGACGTACCGTTTGGTTTTCTGCACAGGACATTTTTATGGAACCATTCATATGTGCTAATGTTTAAAATGAGTTCAACTCGAGGCCCAGTTCTCCAATACTTTTAATGCATCAAATGAACGTCTTCATAGATCAAACTTTATTGTGTTTAATGTAATTTGTCAATGGTTCAGTTTGATCTTGACAGAAATCCCTTCTTTCAGACTAATCTTCGTTCTCTTGGTCTGAGGAACCTTTCACTCCTGGTCTTTTGGACTTAACTGAAAAGTCTGAAGGTCGGCAGTGAACAAGGAAGATATGAAAGTGTCCTCTTCCTCACAATATTACCTCTATTCACAATTAAAATGTCACCTCTCCGTCTTGTGGTTTATCCGCAACTGCCGGCTTTATAATGAACTTGTTTGCACAGTGTGAGGACTCGAATCCTCTCACACAGAGAAAAGAAGAATTATTAGTGCAGCAGAACATCTGTACAAACCGAGCTGTGGTCTTTTGTTTCCCTGTTAAATGAAGCTGAATCACAGCAACCCTTTTCCTCTCTGGAGCAAATTAAATTAACATAAATTTACATCACAGATTGTTGTTCCTCCGAAAAGTTTTCTGGGGGAGCTTCTCTTTTATATTTCTCTACATGACATTATTGATGTGTGTTAATTTGCTCCTCTCTGCATAGTGATGGAGTGAAAGACTGAATCTGAAACTTCCAGGAGATGGAAACAACAGAGTTATTTTATATGATGATGAAATTCGTTGCCACTTTCCAAAGCTGGAAGTTAAAGATTTCATGATTCATAAAAAACAGCTCTGATATAAATGCAGATTTAATTTTTGCAGACAGTGACACTGTAAACAAGCTGAGTTCAACAACTTTGCACAAACTTTTGTAATATATAAACATATATCTCATCTGAGTAAGAGTAAATCTCATCAGCAGTAAAACTTTACTGCTGTAATTTATTAACTACAATAACTTGTGAGCAGAAGCAAACCCACTGCAGCGCTTTCTTAATTCATCTTCAGAGCACTTTTATAACCCAGGAAATTTAAACTGTGCAATGAAAAAGAGACGAACACATGAGCAGAGCATTTAAACCAATGGATCAACCTGTTATATTATATAGTTTAGTGAAGTCTAGGGAACTCATTTGATTTGAATGAGGGAAAAACAATGTAAAAAATATGATAAATATATAATATAACATCAAAAGCAGTGATTTTCTTTGGATATTTAGCGTTTAGGTGGATTGAATGTTGACGATGGAGAGAATCTGAGTTTCCCTGATGGTTTGTCTTTTTCAATCCACGTCACAGATAATTTGTACATTACCCCACGAGCCTCCCTCTCAACCACCTTCATTTATGAATAATCATTTAGGATCAGAATCACTCCACGCTCGCACGATTCTAAATTACCCAGATACCATCAGGATTTCTGCTCATCTGCAATGCAACCTGTGAGCTCAAGCTTTGCAACGGCTCACTGCGGCCTTAATTGAATTGAACTGGCTGCTCACTCGAGGTTGGTGTGAAGTGTTAGGAGTAAACGTGCACCCGGCCGAATGGAGAGAGTTGATTAATGCACGGATGAAACAGCAGCGGTGGGAGAAGCTGGAGCGAGTGGCGACTCCACTGCTGCTTCCTGGAGGAGGGGCCGGATAATAACCAGTGGCCTGCTCCCTGATTAGTGACCTGATGAGACTCCCAGCAGAACCAGCAACGCCACCCACCTGATCATAAACAGGCCGCTGTTGTCGGTTCTCATTCATCATAAATGTTTGAAGGAAATGGATCTGGAAGAGAGATGTGGGTTCAATGGCGGGAAAACACAGAGAGAAATGAGCAAGTGAGTTTAATACAAAATAAAAAGGATTTGCTGAAGGTGCAGAATTTGTGGTCACATATGAGGTTAGTGGTTGTTTTTTAGGGGGGATTTATTTTTCATTGAGATCCATGAATTATTCTCTGGAAATGTCAAAACAAGTAGAAACACCAACATGTAATCGGTTCTTTCTTGGTCTTCATCTCATCCTTTCAATAGATTTGTTCTATTATAAAAGTACAGTTTGCTAATGCTAACTTCCTGTGGCGCAAAGTGCGTCAGGTCTGCTATCCACTGCCAAAGTAAAAACCTTCTCAACTTACATGAAGGAAAACTTTCTGTTGAAGAATACCTGAGGGGGGAAGTTTCTCTGCACATCAGAGATCTTAGAGGGAACCAGACTTGTGAGGGGATGTTCCCTGTAATCTGGTCAAGTTCTACAAAGAGCTCAGGCACAGATACAAGACACAGGACTCTACATTGGGATTCTGTTCGGTACTGACTCTGTAGAACCTGGATCTCTGAACCCACTTCCACCCGACTGGCAGACAGACACAGAGCTGTGGTAACCAGGCGTCTTACCAGGATCCCCTTTGTCTTGTCAGCCCATCGCAGACATGTATCTGTGAAGGCCTGAGGTGAGAGGTGGTGCTTGTTGTTCTTACTCAACAACATCCCCACACACATCGTGGATTATTAATTAGGAACGTCTGCTGCGTCTTGTCTCCGCCGGTGTTCAACCCTCCACTGATCTGATAAGAGCAGCGACACAGATCCCGGGGCTTTGCTGCTCCGCTGGTTACATCTTCAGCAGGATTTTTCAGAGGAGGCTCCACAGATAAAGGCGACCTGGCAGAGTCTGTGAACACCTCATGTTGTGTTGATATTCTACATGGTTGGAGTCGGTCCCTCTGATCCCTCACTGCTCCACTTCTTCTCTCAGGATGTCCACAGGACCTCAGGTCTCACCTCTCTGACCTCCACGTGCCTCCACAGATGAAGCCACGTGTTTGATAACAATGAACGCAGGTTGTTTTTCAGCCCAGAGTCGAGAGAGTTTCACCTCAGCACATGCTCCTCTATTGTGAAGCCTGAAGGATGTTAACAGCTCATCAGGAACTGCAGCAGCCAAGGACACGTTGACAAGTTGTGACCGAGACTTGTTTATCAGCAGGAGACTGGAACAAGCTGGAACTTCACATGTGCAGCTCCAGCTTTTGTTGTTGTGTGTTGTGTTGCAGTATTTCTGCACTTTGACTCCTGAAATTTTTATTTACAGATTTCATCCAAATCGCATCTTCTTGAGAAAATGACAAAGTTATTTTTACGTTGAATTTCTCTACATCCCAGATTAAAATGTTGAAACTCCAGGAATAAAACTAAATTGTTCAAGTTGTCATACTTTGTATTTATATACTTACACATCTGATGTTATATTAAAGGAAGAACACAACTGCAGTCATCATCTTGATGAAATGTCTCACGAGTTCACGATTTCAAATTTTATGTTAATAAACCAGGATCATTTGAAATTTTCACAACCAATACGAATGGAGCACTTTACTTACATTAAAATGAATAGGAGGTGTTTACAGTGTTTGGTAGAGGGACACTGAACTCACGCTGACCGTGTGCAGAGCATCAGCTGACAGAGATTCAGGAGTTACGTCCGCCTGCTCGCACTCCCCCTGTGGATCTGTGGCCTCGCTGACTGTGATTTGTTTCTTTTCAGCTCCGGTCTCCAGGTTTTTAAACAGTTTGTTCTCCTCAAGGCTTCCGACAGTCCAAGGACGGTTTAATGTGAACGTTCACTCCAGGAGAAAAGGTTGGAGCGTTTCTGCAAAGTTCTTATAAATTAAAGTTCTACCCGCTGAGGCTGAGTGGTATTACTTCAAGTTTGTTCTTTCAACTATAAATCATGTTATATCTGCCAGCCAGTAAAGGTTAAAAAATGTGAATAAGATGATCAATAAAATTCTTTAGCTCTATTAAGATTTCATGGGAAAAAAATGACTTATTAATAGTATAAATATTGATTTGTGATGGTCAGAGAAGATTATACCAGGAAAATAGACCACAAATATATAAAAGCCTGTGTATGTAAAGGTATAATAATATCGGGACAACTGGATTTCTATTATATACTGAGTTTATCTCAGTATTTTTTATCTGGCGCCTGTTTTCTATCTCGAATTGCGGCAACAAACGGGAGCGGACGTCAGAGAGGAGGGGGGGGGGCACAGTACAGCACTTGCTTTGAAACCTGACCATGTTGTCTTTTTTATTATTATTATCATTTCTCATTCATATTTAAAGTCAAACTGGAATTAAAAGTTTTTAATTAAGACGTTTCTCTGTGTCACGAGTAAGAACTTTAATTAAATCCATTAGCTTCTCCGTGGGTGATGAATTCTTGGCGGCAGTAATTTCACCGGTGTTTTATCTGTGTGTGCCGGGGTTAAAAGAAAGTTGAGGGGCTCATATAAACTCACTTGTGTTGAGTTATGTTCTTCACTTATCTCTCAGTATCCAGTTGATTCAGTGAATGTGACGTGAGTGAGATACTATTAAACTATTGCTGTAACTGTTTGGCTTTAATCTGGTGAACAAATTCCTTCGTTGTAGTCAAGTTAAGTTAAACTAACTTTCTTTAACGGCCACAACTTAAAAACAAGTTGACAAATTAAGTTACGACAACTAAGTCTTAAGTGAAATGAACAAGAAGAAACTGTAACTTGAGACCATTTGATATATTTGTTTAGCTTTATATCGATTTCCTAGATTTTTACCTTCAATAAAAAGTAAAAACTTTCAGGATTAGGAGAAAGCTACTTGACAGGTTCCCACAAAACATGTTGGAAGGATTCAGGATGTTTAAAGGACTGATATTAATGAGCACGTCCAAGTTGATAGAGTGTGTTCTCCTCTTCAGTATCTACGATCATCTAGTCAGATTTTTTGCACCACACTCTCCACACCCCCCCGACGCTCTGTGACCCACACAGAATTGACTTGTAGGCGTATCTGGATTCAAATGACTTGGACAGTGTTGTGCTCGTCTGCGCTGGCAGCCTCCTGCCTGTCGGGCTGAGCGTCAAATTCCCTCAACTCCTCCGTGTAATTATTCCGACCCTGCTCCTGTAATACATCAGTAATGCTGCACATGGCCCAAGGTCAGAGGCAGAGCGGCCAGGGAGCCAGAGCCGGTTTCCAGGGCTTTGAACTCTCTGAGACACTGACACATTTCAGCAAATCTTAAAAAACGATCCTGGTTTCTGTGACACTTTGGAGAAACGATGTGAAAATATGTTTGTGAACAACTAATCAAGAGAATCAAACACACAAATCACTGACGCACAGAGACAGGGTGGGAGATAAATGTTCAAACACTTGGATTTCTTACTTTTCACCTCAGTTTCCGTAAAGTAAATTATCATGAATGTTTTAACAGGTGTCACCGGCTGATAAGAGAATTTGGAAGACTCCTAATCCCCTTTCATTCACGTTTCATTGTTGTGCTTATTGGGGGCTTAGTGCATTGATGCAATTAACCCATGAGTTATTCTGCTTTGCGCTTCTTTTCATTTGCAACTAAATACCCAATCGTCCGGCCTCTTTCCAATCTCCAAATCCAGATTGATCCTTGTTTGTGTTACTCTCCGCTCGCCACTGAATTGCCTGCCTCGCCCACGTTCAGAAAGCCACCAGAGATCTCTGCTGCACCCACCTTGAACTTGAAAGGAAAGTTGTTTTCGCTCTCGGCTCCGTGTTTAGCCACGGTTCAGTTGAATGCACGTACAAAACAACGGAGCTTGTTACCGCCGCCTCCGACAGGTCCCTCTGCGGCTTTGTGACTTCGCCGCAGTTTAGATTTGTTGTTTTGCATCGGCAGCCTCCGGGGCTTTAACCTGAGTGGGCACAGCTCACTGCTCCTCTGGGCGTTCAGAGCTCCATGAACAGCTTGATGAGGATGTCAACGTTGTTTTGTGAGAGTTCTGCGGGACAAGGTGCAGTGAGTGTATTCCTTTCATTCAAGCATTGTTTGCGCAAGAAGGTTCCCGGTTCGAATCCCAGTTTGGCCATGTTGCATGTTTGATTTAATTCCTCTGAGCTTCTGTTGGAGGCAACAAATGAAAAGCATCAGAGGGTCGATGCATGACCTGCAATAACAAAATCATTTTTAAGTCATTGGGACCGATTATCTCCGATATTAACTTCTGGAGACTTGTTGGAAAAAGTTTTTTTTCTTGCGATATTTTTGACGACCAATCGGCTCCAATTACTTGTGTCCAATAGTAAAAAGAAGAAATGTGAAATGTTGACAAAGTGTGATAATCGTCTAAACACAGTGATTTTGTTTGCAACTCATTTCGCCTCCAGGGCATTAAAATAATCTGACAAATTTGGAAAAATTGAAATGTGCAGCTGCTAACGACTTTTCATGAAGAGCGATACTCTGTGATTGATTAAACATGGAACTCAATCCCAGATCAAAAGCATGTCGAAGGACCATTAACTGTCGTTTGTGGGCGTAATGTGATGATGAATACATCCTTTGTTGTTGTTGTTGTGTTGACGGTTGTGTTTCGCGTTGCAAATGAAGTTGCTGCTTCGATCCGAGAAGTGTGTGTGACGATTCAGTATCATTAGTGCATCAATCAGTGTCAAGGACAAATCTGGTTTTCTAATTCTCTTGAATCATTTGTACAAAACACATCAGTGCTTCTTACACGAGCTCCATTTGGTCCCACGTCGATAATCATCCCATCTTTCATCCTGAGACCTTTTTAATTTCCCTCTGCCCCCTCATCTCCATTCTTCCATCATCTTTATTCTCTTTCCTGCCGCCTACTCCTCTTCCACATAGAGAAACATGTGCAGATATTCAAGCAATGCAATCGTTTTCCAATGTTTTCTTTCATTACCCAGTGAATATGCGTCAGGACTGTCAATAATCAGACAACAAGAAACAAGAGGCCTCTGCAGTTCACAGATCCCTCCCACACCCTGCTCAGGAATCCCGTGTAATTACAACATGGAACAATCATCGTCTGTCCTAATTATGTAAAAGCATGTAAATGACTGCACTGCTCTAATGGTTACATATTCATATATTCATCGTGCGCCGAACCCAGTAAGAGATTTCATAATGTGAAACGTTTCATTGGAGAAATCATTTGCGGAGCTGTCAAACGATCAAACTCGATCAAACTCTCAGCGTTGGCCTCGAGCTGTCGTGTCCCTGAAGGAAACACCAACTGGCATCGGCACAGCTCCAAAGCAACGAATCCTCTTCAGCTAAAACAGCTGATGAGTGCAATCTACTGCTCATTGTACTGTCTGCCGTTTAAAGGACAAACGCGGAGGCTGCTGTGAACTGTTCCAGATGTAACGTCAATAGAAAGGTGGATTGAATTCTCCTCACGTTCCCACACAAGGAAGGAAAAAAATGGAAATCCAATTTTTTTCAAACAATACAAACTAAACAGCAGCTGTCTCACTCTTAGGGAAGTCAAAATCACCAAAAGGAGGAAATCTGCATAATAAGCGAAAGAGCTCTGAGACAGAACGCTGGCTCCTCCTCCCTCGTGGGGCTCCGGAGGAGAGGGACCGGTGATGGGAAGCTGTAGCAGACGAGGTGGAGAGGAGACTGCTCCTCCTCACAGGCTCTTTGAGACCTTCCCTCATCTCAAACCCTCTTTCTTTGCCGTGTCAAAGAGAAACTGCATCGATCGGGTTTAGGCAGTTGCATGAATCCTCCGTCTGGAGCGGTAGTTACTGCTGGCAAGGTATCACACCATCGACTTCTCGCTCAGCGAGAGATTGTTGAGAAGTTAAGAGTTTGATGA
Source organism: Platichthys flesus (assembly GCF_949316205.1). Lineage (NCBI taxonomy): Eukaryota > Metazoa > Chordata > Actinopteri > Pleuronectiformes > Pleuronectidae > Platichthys > Platichthys flesus. Next base: position 4,333,991 of record NC_084953.1, on the reverse strand, counting down.
GAGGAGAGGAGCTCGAGGTCTTTACTGAACAAACAGTGTTCACACAAAGTCGTTCCTGAGCGGTACATCAAAACAGAAACCCTGACATCAAAAAAACATGATATGAAATGTTGGACCAGTTTCCAAACTTTGTGACCGGCAGCTGATAACTCCTCTGTTCTGTCTGATATTCACTTTTATTTTATTTACTATAAAGATAGACAACATGACAGTTGAAACAGCGAAGCCAAATCCTCTTGATCAACCCCTAGTGGCCAGCTGCAGTATAGTTTGTCAAAAGCGCAAAAAAAAGAATATTTTAGCAAAGGGAGGAAGTGGAGACGCATCAGTCTCTCTGACCAAATAGGTGAAAAGGTAATTGTAATAACTTACATAAAACTGAACATATTTAGTCCCTAAAGTAGTTTTCACAAGTATTTCACATGTACATGTACCTGAAACGTGTTTCTACATTTGTAAAATACCTTTTACTAATATGGAAGAAAAAATAGGGAGCTTGCAGAGCAGGACTCATTGCTTCTTACCATGTTAAAGAAAGTAAAATACATACTTTTGAATTCTATTTAATCAATATTCACACATAATTCTCTGTGAAGGTGGACCCCCCCCCCCCCCCCCCAACACTACTTATTATACATCGATGTAAAATCCAATTCAGACGGATAATGAATCTTCCTCCATTTTTGTGGACCAGGGTCTTGTGAACTCGTGCATGATGTATGAAAGGTTAATGAACCTAAATCCCACAATGTGCTTTAACTTCATCCTCCCTCAGACTTTTAACTTCCTCCATGAACCTTGACAGACCTTCTCCCACTTTTGCAGTCACCTGACCCAACATTGTTCCCAAACCTCCGCTGAGCATTGATATTGAACAGATATCAAGTTGCCATCTGCAGGTTTGCATGTTGACTCAAAGTCTATTAAACCTCCCTTCTCCCTGCTGAGCCTCTGCTTCGTGGCTTTCATGCATGGGAGACGCTCTAAGCTGTTGTTTTTGCTGGTGCCCTGATTGCACCTTCTGGCACAGTTGACCCTGATTTGCATGTAAACAGATCACAGCCATATTTGAAATGTGATCAACAGAGACACATATTTGTTTCTTAGTGAAAACAAAATGTTAAATCAAACCTGAATTTAAGAATTTGACTTGACCGGACTTGAGATGTCCCGTCCAAGTCTGAATCACCTTCACTTGTCCTCATCTCCTGCTTCTTGGGGAGTATAATTATTGAAGGAAAACTTCTTCAGACGTCAGCAGTGTTTGACGGCTATGCACCAAACTGACAGATTGACAAGCTTGTGCTGAGAACTGCTCAGTTTTCGACTCATGCTTGTATATATATAAGCATATGTGTGTGTGATCGTGGATCTCTGCTGTTGATGCAGGGACTAAGACAGGTTTTCTGGAATCCATAGATACCTCCACACCCTCTTCTTCATACTCTGTTCATTCGTCCCTGCTGAAGATTTCAGGACGATTTCCTCCACAAGGTGTAATAATGTCGGCCCAGAGAAGACGGATGAGTTGGTTCCTCTGTTTGAGACTTTGTTCTTTTTATCCCTCCATGCTAGTGACAGTCAAGGCCAGAGGCATTATTTTGTCTGTCCGTCCCCTTCTGGATTTTCTGTATCTCACAAACACCTTGAGGGAACTTAATCAGAATTTAGTTGCAAAGTCCAAGTAGGCTACCTTTGACCTTAGTAAAGCACCGGGCGGGGGGGTTTTACGCTGCAATGTCTGTCCATGTGTGCTCCATTCTTGCGATCTCTCAGAAACACCTCGAGAGAAGTTCTTCCGCCTGCTACAAACATGCACATGAACTGAAGGATGAACTGACTTAATAAGAAGCCGATCTAAGATGAACGTCCACCTATGAGCCAATCAGCACGATGGACGCATGTCATATACAATTCTTCACTGCGTTTTCTTATTAACGAGGTGAAATCAAAACTTACCCAATTAACGAGAACAATGCAACAAACACATGTTTTTGGTCCTGACTGTGAGGTGTGAAAACGCCCTGACAGAGATCTTAGGTCAGGACCACGCTGTCTTCTACACTACCTGATTAGTAGGATAGATAATTGGGTGAGTTGAACCTTGGAAGCTGAACCTGCCGCTGCAGCTTTAGAGCGCGGGGCACACGGCACACAGCGGAAACTCTGCTTCCAGTTCGATGGCAGCTTTAATGACAGCAGGAGGCCCAGTCTGGGGCATGAAATGAAACACTGGGATGGGCCCCAGCAGGTTTCCACTGGCAGCGCCCCCTGTTGTGATATCAGTCAACTCTTCAATTGTGAAATGAGCTTAAGTCCACAGGTGAACAATGATCAAAACAGAAGTCCTGGTGTGAGGCGCTGCTGTGGGCTTTGTTTGAAGAAGAGAGAATCAACACCAGAAAGTTTTACTGGTTTGATTATTGGGATTGGAGAAAGATTTGCATGAGCCATGAAAAAGAACCAGTAAAACTTTCGAAAGCATTAATTCAGAGGCTATTAGGTTATACCGAGAATCCTTCAGTCCGACCAACACTTCCCTGACGCTGTGTCCAATCAATTTTATTCAAATACAATAAAAATTGTTTCCCCTCAAATCAGCATTTACTCTCCTGCATGTGAGGGGGGGGGGAACAATGCTTTCTTATATATTTTTTATTTATTTTCCCTGATTGAATCCGTCTGCCTAACTAATCCAGCCGGACGAGGAAGGTGCTGTCAACATGTCATTCTTTCAATATCGTGCATATACGTTGTCTTTTCACCTTCTAGTGAAAGCATCTCAACCGCCCCCTGGTGGCCAGCTGCAGTGCAGGTAATAAAACCTGCTTCCCCCCCGTGTTGTTGGATGGGACATTTAAAATGACATGTCAAATAAATGATGTCAGTTTGGATTTAATTAGGTATTTGCTGCTAAACGAGGTCAAACATTATGATTGACAGCTCGATACGCGGCTCCATCCCCGAGTTGTACTGGGCAGACTCTGGCTCCCAAACATGTCTATGCCTATATGCCATTTTTACTGGGAGGAAGTGGAGATCTACGTCTGTATCGGCATGTCTATGGTGAAGATATCAGCACAAAATGTTTTGAAAAAGGAAATATCTCTCTCTGGCTTCCCAAGAAAAGGATATTCTATCTTTAGGTATTTCATGAAGACTTTTGTAAATTACATTATTAGCCTTTATCACCATTCAGATGTGAAAACATCTGACATGCTAATATTAAAGATAGACAGTTGAAGATTAGCTTGTATTTAAAATAAAAAATGTCTTGCATTGCAGATTTAGGCTGGATATGAGAGGAGTTGTGTTTTAATATATGTGTTTTATAATGCTGATTTGTAGGCTCCACTGTTTTGTGAAGATTCTGTACAGTAATTACTGCAAAGCTGTTTACGAGGGGGATAATCATTTATGACGTAACCAGCTGTGACAGTAACAAGGCAATCTGGCTGGACTGCCGAGCTCGTACCAGGTGAATCCTGGGAGCGCATGGTGTCGGGGGGGGGGAGGGGCGGGCTCATGGCACGAAGCCTCTGAGACGGCAGGTGCTTGTGGTCCTGTCTCTAAGAAACAGGTGTTTGCCGTTTTGGAGAAGTCCAGTGAAACTTCACCTTACCTTCCGCCGGGGGACGTTAGACCCGTCAGTGATCATCGGCTGACAGTTCGAGACCCGCTCGGCGGTGCACCCGGCCCTCTGCCGCTCCCCACTGGGGCCAGAGGTGGTCTTCTGATTGATGGGCCTGGAGGGCATCTGAGCATCGCAGCTAATTATGATTAATGTCTCCGTGTCGGATGGATCACAAACTGCAGATGCGTGAAATTAACTTTAATTACTCAGTTTGTACAGTTCAGTTGTTTTTGTTTTGTTTCGCTCTGATGGAAAAGTGGACGAGCTGAATCCATCAACTGTTGCAAAGTGGCTCAGGGGGTGAATTTAGATGCTCTATGTGAATTATGTATCTGGTCAGTAGTTTGTTCGATTGGGATAAATAATTCATTTCAGATCGGCATTGAATATTCAATGTTACCTGACTGTTGAGGGAGAGTCGGCCTCTCTTGAAAGTGGATCTACACCCTGTTCCTGGTTCTGTTAGATACAGATGTTTAAAAGAACCGTTCCAAGAGGTTCAAACGCCTTTTGTGTTACCTTTTGTTCTTGTGAAGATGCTTTTGTTTTCCAATGAATAACCCCACCGGACAGATGGCCTCCCTGATGCCAACATGATAAATACTCTTTTAAAGCCGCATTAAACTGCATCACTTCATGCTGACTGGCTCAAAGTTGGTATATATCGCTGTTAATGGAGTCATAGGATCCCCTGCATTATTCATGAGCTCTTCACAGATTCAGGAGGGGCGCTATCAAAATAAGTTCTCTGCTCTTTTCCTGTCTCACTGCCGGTTTCTGCTGCATGTTCAGCAGCTCATGGTGTGATTGAGGGCGACGACCCCATGAGAGTGAGCCAGGATACAATTGATCTCTTTTAATATTTTCTGACAAGTTGTGGTCTAACAGATTAAAAAGTTACCTCAGCTGTTGCTCTAAAACAATATATGTTTTAAACACTGTTTGTTTAAGGTATAGAATTATACAATTTAAACAAGGGCATGTTTAAAACTTGTCATTTTTATTTTGGTTTGTAGTGTAGACAAGCTTATATACTGGAAAAGCTCAGGGGCTTTGAGGAGCAGACAGACCTCAGGCAGATGGTCAAAGGGCAGAAAGGCTCCAGAAGATATCGAAGACAAGAAGACAACAACAAGACAACAGTCATGATGACACTTCAAGTGCATTTTGAGATAAACAAGGGTTAGGGCCTCGATAACCACTCATCCAAAACAATTCAACGTCAATAAATATCTTCTCCGCAAGAAATACACCCAACACATTTGCAGTTGTGAAGTAAGAAAAAAAGAAAGGCAACTGAAGGAATCATCCAGAGCAAAAACCTCAGCCGAGGACCAACAACAACGTGATCCTGCTAAAACACAGACAAACAACCAACAGCGTGGAAAACCTAAGAAACATTTAAGCTTAAGAAGTTGACTGCATTGTAAATCAATAAATAAAGCAACTGGTGAAGCTACTCAGCTTAAAGACTCCTCACGTTTCCGTCGGGGTATAATCACTGTGGGAGGTTTAATTCCTAAATCACGTTAAGTTCCCGGCTTCTGCATCGACGCTCCTGTTTGTGAATTTCCACCTGATTTATATACAACGGTTAAAAAAGCCCAGATATAAATTCACTTGTCTTAGAAGTGCATGTGGTGTCAGGCATAAAATGGAGTTTCTTTCCCGACTGGTCCAGCGGATTCTAACGCTGACTGTGACGTCTATTAATCATCACCTTGCTCATAACTCCCCACCACGGTTTTGCATAGCTCTGCATTCTCACAACTTTTCCTCCTCGCTGCCGTCCAGCCTCCGGAATGGATGCTTTCCACTGCCTGACTTTGTATAAACATATTTCAGGATGTTATGGTGCACGCTTTATGGGTGGAGAGGTGCATTTTGGGGGGGGGGGGGGGGGCTGAGCTTTGTTTACCATGGTGCTGGATGCGCTAGGAGCAGAGACCCGTGGACAAACATGCAGCAGTAACAAAGGTAATATCCAGTGTGAGGAACGCTTCCCTCGGTTAATGTTTTGGAATAAACCCTTCAAGGCAGCAGTGTGGACCATTTGTGAAGTTAATCTGTGGATTTATGGTCTGTTACTGGAGTTGAAGGCCTTCTCTTAAATGGTTATTGTTGTGCTACATCAGGTGGAGATAGTGTCAGCCTTCTGGGCCTTGGACTTTATTCATATAGAGAACTATACTTAGAAAGCAGTGCAGCTATACTTCGTTGTTCATTGGCTGTTTGGATCATAGTGTATGAGCTATGTATGGGAGGTTTGCTTTAATCTTGAGTCTACATGAATAAATGTCAAGGTAAAAAAGCTTTGGTTATATGTGAATATTGGATTGGATTGTGTATCAGAGGATATCGGTATTTCCAACTTGCTTAATGCATGAATTAACACATTATATCCTTATTACGTTAACAGGAAAGTAATCTGATCTCAAGTAAGCTTCCTACAAATCATATTTCCTGCTGCAGTCTAATTGTTTAGAAACTTACAGAATCCAGGTTTGAATATGTACATTATTGAAAGTTTCATAAGGGAAACATCATTAATCCAGTGCTAATGTTCCCTCACGGGACCGTGGTAATTACCAGAACTTTACTAGATAATTCAATATTTCTCACTCATTTAGTTTGACTGACAAACAGTCGGTGCACAAAGTCACACTGTGACATTTTATTGACCTTTACGTTTTTCTCGACCTTTATATTTTCTAGAAGTGAAGCAGGACGGCGATCACTCTCTACCTGCTTCGGAGATCTGCACTTTTCAGCTGAAACTGTAATTATATTAATTTAGAATTTGACAGGAATGTTAACACCATCCAACAGCCCCCTTTTCATTTTCACACACTCATTAATAATACGATTAATATTATCTTCAACATTCTTATATCTAATCATAGGGAAGGGCGAGTATCATAATTAAATATTTGTCTGAATAGGTGATCAAATCTAAAAAGTGGAAATGATCCAGACAGAAGGACGTTGTGTTCAGATCTTGAACCCGGTCCCTGTGTTTTAAGTGGACATGACTTATTGGAGTGTCCACTTGTCCTCAGTTCGCCCTCGTGGTTCGGAGCAGTGTTAGAACAGATAAGCGTTGACCCCTGAACACACAGATAAACTGTCAGTGTGGGCAGGCTGATTAAACAGTGCTTTGCCCACAAGCCTCTGATAAGCCTGAGAGCAGGAGAGTTCAGCAGCAGAACCGACTAAGGAGCTCGCACATTATCATAATGGTCAACAAATCCTTTGACTTTATCTGACTTCTTCCTCGTTGATATTTGATTTGTCCTTTATTGAATTGAAAAGAGTCTTGCTGAGTTCAAACAAGTTCAGTTCCAGAGGATGAGACGGCAGCAGCAGCTGTGTAAAGCAGAGCACCTGAGTTTTAATAGAAATGGGATGTACAGCTCTAAATGTGGCATGTTTAAAAGAGTAGAAACAAGTCAGGGTCATACATGCATCAGCACCAAGATGATTGAGGGTTTATCAATATGACCAATATATTACCTAAATTCTCATCTGCAGTTCTCAAACAGAGAACAGCGTCTGTACAGTGGGACATCCGCTTGTTTTAAAAAGTGAGAAAACCTTATAGCATGCTGGGAGAAAGATAGCATCTGGCTCCCGACTCTCTAGGCTCTCAATTAATCCGGCACACCCACACACACACAGAGACACACACAGACACCCACGCACAGAGACACACACACACACAGAGACATACACACAGAGGAGTTTGGTTTGGCCTCCCAGGGAGTAATTAGAGTTGGGCATGGTTCAGCTCGGAGCCCTCCTCACCACTCACCATCACACAGCGACCGTCAAAGCACAGCGCCACGCTTGCATTGTTGTAAAAATGAGTCACCAAAAATAATTTAAAGGGAACTGTGTGGCATGAGATCCAACCAGGGGAGCTGGGGATATAAGGTCGGCTCATACTCCGAGACGGCCACAATTCTTCCCCCCAGTCCTCAGATAAATGTCAAGCTCCCTCCTCAGCAGGGCAGAGCTCAGGAGGTGAAACAAGGGACTGCACGGTGACGAACCCCCCCTGAAAGGACTTGTTAGCCTTCAGGTCTGATACAGGTTCCTCTGGAGATCATTAAAGCTGCTCTGCAGGGACTCAGCTCACAGTTTTACCATAAGGTCAGTGCTTATATTGAGAAATCCAGTCTTTTTGGTCCAATGGGAGGAAGCTATGACCCAAACATGTTAGCCATGACCCACCCTGAGCTCTACATGATCGCCTGGGCTTCAAGAGACGACTGCTACACTACATGTCACTGAGACACTGATATTAGGGGGGGTCTTAATTCAGGGGCTGCATCCTTCGAAGGCTGCATTTGAAGAAAGAATGCGTCACAGGAAAGCGACTAGACGTATTAAACGAGTCCTTTCATAGCCGAGAAATTAAGGCTTCAACGGACGGATGAGGGGCAAGGAGCGTTAAAGCTTTCTTGTCATGACCAAACTTCAACTGGTAACGCTAGTTTCGGTTTCACCTTCTCAGTCTACGCTGCCCACGAAGAGGTGATCTTTGTGGGTTGCGTAGACTAAAAGAATCTACCCCTGAATATTTACCTTGTAAGATAAATAGACGTAGAATCTGTATCTGGAAATTGAAGCCAATGCAGAAGTGCCTGAAAGCTGTATTCTCTCAAATGGCCAGCAGAGGGCGACTCCACTGGTTGCAAAAATCTGTTTCAAAATAAAACTATGAGAAAATTACTCTACTACTGCAGATTGATATGATTGAAAGCTCAAACTGTTCAATGGGTGCAGGTCTCAGGGGGAGATAATAATGAGCCCACTGCAATTTACTCGTCTTGGGGCCTCGGCCAATTTATACAGTATCCACAACATACATGTATTCATTGCATTAAGGAGACACACACAAAAACAAAATGGAAATACTTCAAGTGTCTTTACAGAGAGTCAATACGACTCACAGTTCTCAGCTCAGTCGCGATACCCTGAGCAGAACTTAGTGTAAATTTATGCTTGTTTAACAACCTTGCTTGTTTTTCTCAAAGAGGCAAAAAACCAGACTAATTATCTCTCCACTGTAATAACTCGTCCAATTAGAGGGTCTTCTTTCTGAGGCAGTTTGACCTTCTGACAAGGCTCTGATGGATTTTAACACAGTGGGAGCTCAAACACCTTGTATTGTCTTTGAGTGTCCAAAACAGGAAGTCGTCTTTTAAATGACCAGGTGCTTGTTTGCTACCACGACACAAAATCAAACTCCATGACGCAGAGAATAAACAATTTAATGATTCAAACTTTGCTAAAGTTTCACATCTACTCGTTAAAATGATCTTATTCTGTAGGATACAGTCAGCTTCAAGCTTCTGTGGACTCAAGTCAAGCAGGAAGAAAGCAGCAACCAACAGGCCAAACAAACAGCCCAGTTCCAAACACGCCCTGAACTGGTCTTTGTAGAAATCCCACATGATGGTATTAGTTCAGATATTGACATGAAAACAGATTTCACTTCTCCTGCAATTTACTGTCCAGCCTTGGACTCTAACTTGGGATGTGCCATGTCTGTTGACAAGTCTTCAAGCAGCACACTTATAGATTTGAACATTAAGACCAGGTCAAATCGTTCAATCAAGATCAAGATGATAGAAGATAACTTGTTGATTGTCATTATCCAGATCACATGTTTAATCAAGGTCTTAATGGAACCAAACAACAGAGCTATAACTCCTTAAAGAGACATAATCTGGAATAAGTGTTTCCAGTTTTACTTCCTTTCAATAATTGCTTCCCATCCTTCAGATAACTCCTCTGACCGCATTTAATGGTGTGGAAGAGACTGAGATTTAATATATGTTCCTTTTGAACCTGCCTCTGTTGGTTCTTCTTTGTTTCTTTGTCTGTGTGTTGCACAGAGCAGCTTGGACCGAGGAGAGAGAGGAACAAGCTTTCCTGTGCCTCTCTGACAGCTTCTGCTTACAGCTCCAGTCGGATCTCCCAGATCTCGCCTGCAGCAGTTGCCTTTGAACACAATACCAACTCCTATTCTCCGACGGGAGCCTTTTTACCACTTTGCACGGGGACAGGTCCTAAGTGTGAGAGGATAAAAATAGGGTTTGTTTGTAGAACCAGAGGACAATGGGCTCAGATACAAGTGAAGGTGAACCTTTATCCAGCAAAAAGAAAAGGACCGGCTGAAATACACCTTTGGGACTAAACTCAGCATATTCCCAGCAATTTATATTCACATACATTGTCTACATGAAAAATAGGTATATATATATATGTATATATATATACAGTACATCTAGTATTATGTAAAGTACAACTAATATTAAGTTGTATAATGTGGTGGAAGCTTCCAATAATGATGACATTTTGATGTTGATTATACCTGAAAATTCATGTTCATATATAACTATTCAAGTTGGGATGATTAAACATCAGTACCCATTAATTATTAATATTAATATTCCAGTGAATTAATACAAATAAATCAAGATTAATATGTATAGCCTTATAAATCAGGTTGAATACAACCTGTTGGTCCAGGTAACAGTTAAGATAACAAAATAGCTTTCCTTACTGTTATATTTGAAGGGCTTTAATGATGTATGGACTATACCTGCAGAATATGGGATTGACAGAGAAAGTATGAAGTGCTTCACACGGACAAATGACTGAGAACAGAAAGCTCTTTAAAAGAAAAGTTAAAAAACTATATCAATAATGGCTTTAGCACCGATGAAAACTTGAATGTAGCGTGATTTTTACACTCAACCCACGCTCATGAGGGAACATGGCCAATAACCAGCTTCCAGTGACATACATGGAAAAATATTTGAATTATTCACATGTTATTTCTAAGGGTCTATCATTATAGAGGATTTCACAGCCTTCCAACCTGATGCAGCTCACATGCTCTGCACCTCTTCCTTCTTCATAACTCCTGTTTCCTCACAATGTGTGTGGACGGACCAGATGGCCGCTCGACACATGCTCCAGAACAAACGTGTACTAGACCCTGTTTTTGAGGCATCAATATTCCTGCAGCTACCTTAATGTGTGGTTCCTCCAAACAGCACCGTATCATACCCACCAAATAACTGTGTTTGACTCCTTCTGTGGAGAGATGTTAAATTCATAAGCTTGTTGCTGTGGAACGGTCGGGTGAAAGTTTTCCACCTGAAACATTTCCAATGAATGTCAATGAGCGGATGCCGTGAAGAGGGAGCAGCGAGAGCACCCAGGGCGGCGGAGGACCGCGGCGCCATGGCAGGTGGTGTGCGTTTTCCCAATGTACAGAATATCATTCAACGCTACAGAGCGACCGACACAGCATCACAATCCTGTGAACTCTCAGTCCTCTCAGTTCATTTTCATGCATCAGAATATCTGACTTTGGTCAACGCGATCGTGAAAGTCCTCGGACACGACCAAAATATGGATTTAGCATGACGGCTCTTTTCCGCTCTTTTTGTGTTGTCTTGTGTCGTTTTAATGAGGAGGCGAGATGAGCAGGGAGCCGCCAGACAGATTGACAGGTTTTCATTAGATTGTTTTGTTAGGGGTTCTATAATTAATCCTTCTGAGACCACCGCTGACTTTCCCTCTGACCGGTGGAGAAATGAATAAGTATCTGGGCTGAATGCAGATACAACATATACGCTGCCCTCCCTCAGAGAGACGGGGCAGATACTCGGACATGATGCCGTGCATGAGAGTCAATACGTCCTGATTTGTAAATGTTTTATCAGTTTTCTCCAGCTCATTCACTCTGAGTGTAACCAAACCTTAACCAAGAGCTGACAGGTCAGAAAATTACCAATTAAAACAGTGCGGCAAATGTTATTTTTACTTTTTAAACAGCACAAACAACATCCTTCCAGATTATAATGTTTTAATATGAGCTAAACCTTAAATGACATAAATTATCATTGAAAATGTATTTGACATATATTTCCCATCCACTAACAAGGAGGAGGCAGGGTTTATGGTCTGTGCTGCAGCCGGCCACCAGGGGGTAATCAAGATACCTACTTACAATATTTAGTTACTTGCTCAACTCTCTACTCTCTACAGATGAGATCTGTTAGAGGGAAATAGAAATACTGGATGTGTCCTGTTGTCATGTTTAATTTCTTTCTTCTTTCTCCTCTGACTATTTGTTTTCCCTGTGTCGGCCCATTCCTCTGCTCTTGCGGGGGAACATGTTTGATGTGTCTCATTCTGCCGACGCTCTCTGAGGCAACGACTTCTCTCGTCTTTATTTTTAGAAACATTTCAAGGGGAAAACAAAAGAGTTTTGAAGTTTTATACTCTTTATCAGTTCCGAGGGGACGAGCGCTACCTTCTATTAGAGCTCAGAGAGTGCTGGAGATGCTCAGATCAAATGAACCTGTGCAGGTCGCCCTCACCGGGAACCTGCATTTGTGGAAACCTGGTTGGTTTATTTGGACGCTCTGTGAGAGTCATCGAGGACAAACCAGTTGCGTCCCACTGACACCCTGAGGTCAACTTCATCCTGTCCTTGATTTTTAAGGATCGAATCTCAAATGGGGACAGAAACAGCGAAACAGACATTTTCTGACATGTCTGTATTTCCTCTGTCTCTTTCAATTCTTCTGACTCAAGACCAAAGAGGCTGTGTGGTAAAAAAATGCTGACAACCAGGAGAGACTGAAGAGCAGATCCACAAACAGAGCAAAGTGACTGTTCAGAAACTTACATGTAAACACCCAGAGAGACAGAAGCCAGAGAGAAACCGATCGACACAGGCAGCAGCCGTCAAATGGGCTCATTTGTCAGAAAGACAGTGAAACTCAAAACGGTTTCTTTGGATGAAGTCGACAATATTCTCCTCCGTCTGTGCCTCAGTGCAGAAGGAAACAGATTATGATAAATGGAGCATCAGTTTGAGGACAGACAAAAACACAAACATTGACATCTTGATATATTTTTACTATTGTGATGGAGTGTGTGGTGAGACGAGGACAAACTTCTGATCCTCAGAGACGGGGGAGGACAGTCCTCTCGTCCAAACCCCGGCGGAACACCTCCCCAATCTTCAAAGTAAAACTAGAGTTAAACGAAGGCTCTGAGAGAATGGAAACCACATTTTGAATTTTGTCCCCGTTCCACTTTCTCTTTTTTGTCAATTTGTTCTTCTTTTTTTCTGGCCTATTTGATTGCGGTGAATCCTCCTGAGCTCAGTGTATTTCTAGTGTCCCACACATTTTTATATTGTGGAATAACCCTCAGAGATAATAAAGATCTCCTTCATCCTTGATCACTGACTGTCTTCGCATCTCCTCTTCTTCCTCCTCTAAAATATTCAGTGTCGGTGAATAATCACAAGTGGCTCCCCTCCTCACCTCACAGCTCTTTGTGCCTCTCATTGGTAAGTGTCGTCTAATATGAGCTAAACCCACCGTCTTCACGATCATTCTTTTCCTCTGCTCGGTCGGTGCATCGGAAACTGGATCCTGTGGCCGCGGGTCCATTGTTATTCTGAAAATGAAACCCATTGAAGGTGAGGCTGTGTAATAGCACAGTAATGCAGTAGCTGTGTGATCTATGAGCTACCTTGTGTGGGAAGGAGGCTGAAGAAAGAGCAAAATAAAACAGTGGGACCTTGGGAGGAAAACCCCTTCTGTCCGATGCATCGCTCGGCCATTCTTCTTACTGTAATTACACTGATCCTTGGAAGCCCAGCTTGTCTGGAATCTGACCCGACATGAAGCACGGAGATCCTGAAGGAGTCTCCATTAGGGGAGAGAGAATGAATGATTCACATCTTAATATCTCCGGCTAAAGAGCCTGCTGGAGATCTCTGACAGATATTGTGTTATATTAGTAATAAGTTATTACCGCCCGTTCAGCTGCAGCGGCTCGGCCCTGAAACCATCAGGATTCACTGTGGGAGATAAAGTCAGAGAGGCATGTTATTGTAATTCCACAGCTTCCATTTATGTTTCATTAAACAGCTTTATAATATACGGTCCGGACCAACGATGGATGGAGGGATATGAGGAGCATCAATAATACAGGGGCCATACGAATGTGAGTGGTGTGTGTGTGCATGTGTGTGGTCTGTAGTCAACCCAGGGCAGCCTAACACACTCACACTATACCCACAGTCGAACGCTTCCTCCCCTCTGACTCTGGCGATCAGCTTTGCATGAAGATTACACCCGCCTACATGGATTCTCAGTACGTGGCGTTCCCCGGCACACCGCGCTGCTCTTAACCCGGTTGGAGCGCCAGGAGCCAGATGGGCTAAAATGTGTTGACATGCGGTTAAATCCACCGTGGGGGTTCATTACACCGAGAAGACGAGCAGAGAGGAGACAGTTGGAACAATCCGAGGCTTAACTTCATACATCACAGGCCTCTGCCCAACGTCAGCTGGGATACCTTTAGATGTGCAGGACAGTTCCAGGTGTGTTTGCTGTTTCAAACGCTTTTCTTGTCATAATTAAGAAGGTTTTTCATTTGTGGCCTGCCTAGCATCGGGCTCACAATCCCCTTCACACAAGACGTAGTTACTTTCTGCAGCGAAGCTCCTGCACAGTCTGATTCTGGGTGAGCCAGATGATCAATAGGTTTTCTTTAAAGACCAAAATAGTCAAAATATAGGGTTTCATACCTTTTTGATTTGATCCAGACCTGCAGCTTTTCATTATTTATCGAAGAAAACCAAGATTAATTAATAATTAATAATGTAATTATTTCTGAAGGAAATTCTTCTACCATTTCCTACGGAGATTAACATACAGAACAATATAAAGTAGGGTATAATAAATCTAATTTGAAAATGAATAAATAAGTTTAAAATACAAGTGACGATAAATTAAATGAAATAAAGTAAGTGTATAATGAGTAATGAACTGTAGAAATGAATCTATATAAGTATTAATTTTACTTTGTACGTACCACAGTCCTGAGAAGATGCCGAATTGAGTGAAAACACCAACTTTTTTCTTCGGGGGGGCGCCCTTAGCTCAGTTGGTAGGGCGTCCCCCCCATGGGCCTAGGCCAGCAGCGGACCCGGGTTCGATTCCAGCCCGCGGTCGTTTCTGCATGTCACTCCCCTCTCTGCCCCATTTCAACTCTGTCTCTCTCTGCACTATCAATAAAAAGCATAAAAATGCCAAAAAATAATTCTTAAAAAAAAAAAAACTTTTTTCTTCGGCTGTAAATTAAGACCATGTCCAATCTGCTAACATGGAGGAGATGTATTTTTCAGCTATACTGCAGCCAGCCACCAGTGGGCGTTGGTCTATGGTTCTCAGAGGCTGCCACCTTGCATGATTTGATCACAGCAATTATTCCCGGACCTCACTTCTAATTTGAAACTGATCTTTTGATGCACACAATTCTACACCTGGTAACTTTAAGTGGAAAATGTGATGTGATTCAGAACCTGGGCTTCTCCTGAGTTGCTGGAGAAAGCCGCGGCCTCAGGGACGGAGCCAGGTTGAGACAAACATGCAGTGAATAGCAAAACACCGGCTTCACATTACAAAGTACAAAAGGTGTCTGCTCTCTAAATGTTTGATCAGCTCATTTGGATTCTCTCGGCGTCGAGGCCAAAGGTGCCGGTTTCCTCTGATATTCCGGCTCGCTGAGTGACAGCAGATGGGAGTGTAGCTGAGTTAATGAGAGCGAAGCAGAAAGGCCATTCTGCTGATCGACAATGAAACCGGAGACAGTTTTACATGTTTGGCTCCAGCGATACACGGCTGGATCCTCAACACACATGAAACACGGCAGGGACATTAGAACTACATGTAAACGTGTGTATTCATGTGTGTCATCTGGGGTGTTTGTGTGTTGTTAGTTGGATGCACAGTAATTGAAGACAATTTATAAAGCAAAACTTTCCTTAAAATAAATAATTCAATCAGGTGGAATATTACTGGTTTTATTCAATATTAAAACCTACAATTACAGATCAGAAACAAGCTGTTAACACAACGCAGCGATATAATCACCTCCTAAACTGTTCTGGGGGAAGATGTAAGCATAAAGCTGCTAAATTACAGCTCAAGTGAACCTAAACCTCAGATTGTAAATAAAGATGTGGACCTGACATCTCCCAAAAGAGATCGCCCCCTTGTGGCCGGCTGCAGTTTCGGTCTTCAACCCCGCCTCCTTCACTCAGACGATCTGTCCACCAGTCGCACCGAGTCAGCTTCGTTCAGCTCATTGTTCGTTCAATCCTTTTAATACCCAGCGCCTTCATCACAGGATTTAACGAGGGAAATCCTCCACGTTAAATAGTTTCTATTAAGTTTGATCGGGGCTTATAGCAGAGGACAGAAATAATTTATGACTTGCACGGAACTCCGGACATTTTAGGAATAAAGGTGAACAACGCTGGTCGTGATTTCTGTAGCAGAATATACACACGTCATGTCCTGCCTCCTGCTGCTTCACCTAAACACCACCCAACCTTATGTCTTAAGGGAGAAAGTCTGGTCCAAGTTCTCCAAAGTTCCTCCGGAGGTCACGTCTGAAACCGGCTTGTATCTGTTGTTGTTGGATGAGTGAGCTGAAAAACCTGAGTCTTGAGAATCAAAGGCTCCAAATTCACAAGCACATTGTTTTGTGGATGGACGACAAAGAACAAACCAAGGTCATTCAATCGCTGCAACACACAGGAGGTGGGTTTGTTTCCGTCCTGTGCCACCAAGAGAGCTGACTCCAGAGAATAGAAATGTCAGGGTGCATCGACGTCCTTGACTAAACTCCATTCGAACTGTCTTATTCCAGACAGGATGACCAGCTGCCGTGACAAACAAAAGACAGAAACAAGCTTTGAAATTCCGGCTGGATTAAAAAAGAAAAGTCCCCAGAGAGTCACTTTGCTTTATTTCCTTTTGATTCCTTGTTTTTAAATTGAATCCCAACAGGAAGACTGCTTCAATCAATACGTGTGCTCTTTTACGACGTGGTCTCATGGAATGATCTGTCACCAACGACCACTGCTCTTGTCTTTATCTGAAATTAAATCTTTTAATTATGCTGGTTCCAGTATGTCAGAACCGATCTGCTTAACATCCAGAGTGTCGGGCTAACACTTCCCCTGGTGAAGGGTAATTAACATTCTTCTCTCATCTTATCCTTAATCCTCTTCTAATTATCAAAGCAGTCCAAGTGAATCCCTACAGGGATCATACACTTACATGTATTCAGAGAACACGTGGTTTCCAGACACCTGAACATGACAGCGAAATCATAAACTAATTCGATTTTATTTCCCTGATAAATATTGAGGTGTTCCAGAGATGTCGCGTTCAAAAGGCAAAAAAACTTAATTTTTCTGTGTTCACGGTGACCTTTGACCTCCAAACTGATATCATCTCATCCATGAGTCCAAGTGAATGTTTCTACTAAATTTTAAAGTGATTCTCTAGAGGCGTTCTTGAGATATCGCGTTCACAACAATGGGACAGGGCAACATGAAGAAACAAAAAGTCAAACACTGACATGACGCATAAGAAATGATGAGCTTTCCTTGTTTGACATTCAACCGAAACCACCTGTTTCCAAAGGGTCCTGCATTTGTGCCTCCGGCCATATGCTGACATTTATTCTAGTTGACATTATTATGATGAAAAAGGAGAGAAATGCAAAACGAAAAGTTAATATTTAAGTTTATTTTGTTTTATTTAAGGCAAATTCAATCAACTTAGTTCTGAGGAGATAAACTATTTGCCAAGTAATAAATAAATCAAAACTAATTAAAATAGCAGACAGTAGAGCACCAAGGCCCAACAGTTCAGTTAATCAAGTTTATGGATGTAAATCTAATAAATATGCCAGATTTTTAGATTAAGTTCCATGAGAAACCTGTGAAAATGGTATAAACAAATCAAAGGAAGAAAACGCCCTATCTCCCAATGTTCAAGGAAAGGACTCAGCCACACTAAAATGCTCGAGAAACAAAGTCATCCAGTTCTGTCACATGGTATTTGGTGACTGAGGCCACAGAGAACGTTTACCTTGCTCTACAGCCAAAACAGGATTATTCCAGGTGAACAGGGAGTTTTGCTGAGATGTTCACATTAAGTTTGTCTGGACTTTTCCTCAGCTGCAGCCCCCAGCTCCTCCAGGGGGAACCTGATCACTCCAGGGCCCGATATGAGCTATACGTCCTCTAACAGGCTCGGGGTCTTACCTGAGGGTCTCCTGCCCGCCGGATGTACCTGGAATCACCTCGGCTGTTGAACCAGGCTTCCTACACGTATCTGAGCTCCCTGTGCATCCCGCTCATTTCAGAACTCTTTTATCAACGTTCAGCACCAAATGTCAGTCAGGACCGAACGCCCCGGACCTCAGGTGGAGGCTGGGGCGTAAATCAGAAGCTTTGCCCTTAAGTCTCGGCTGCTTCTCCTCCATCACGGTCCTGTAGCAGCCTGCAGCCACAGCAACACACAGCTCACACCTCTTCTAATACTCAACTGCACACAGCACCAGAGGCGTCGCTACAAGGCAAGCAAGCCTGTCCCTGAGCTGAGAGAGGCCCCTGAGAACAGTTGATTACATTAGTCCACAGCAACAACAATTTTGTGAGACTCCACCTTAACTTTTAGCCTTTGAAGAATTTAATTTTTTATCTTTACCGTCATGGTATTATATTTTAACTATCATAGCATTTCTATTTTATTCTCATCACATGAAAAATGTATTCTTGAAACATTACTAACTTTATTTTGAATTATTTTTTGATTTTATTCTCATATTAGAGCATTATTGTCAAAGTACTATTACCAGATTAGGGTGATTAGGCCTCCTTGAGGTTTCCTTGAGTGTTGGTGTCTGGTAGTTCAACTCGTGGGACTTTCTACTACAGACGGGTGACTGTTTGGTGTCATAATGTGAAGGGCTTCACAGAGATCGCACTACCAGCCTGACCAGAGCGTAGGGGCCTTTTTCTTCTTCTATGGTGCAAAAGAGGTAAGTACCAGGAGAGCAGTGTGGTGACCATTTGGCATCTTTTTAGTTTTTCCTTCAACATCATTTTGCAGGTGAAACTCAAGGGGCCCCTCGGGGGCCTCCACTCCGCCGCCCGGTTCAGGAATCAATCCATCATGTTTAGAACAAACCCCACTGAGACCCGTCAGCACAGTTTTATTTATCCAAAAGGACTCGCCTATCCTACGGATGGTTGACTTTAAGAGCGACCAGCTTCAGGGTTCACCGCGCAGCTCAAAGGCAGCGCAGCTTCCAATAAACATCTGCTTTGTTTTGCTCTTAAATATGCAACTTGTTTCTTGCTCGCAGCGTGAGGTGGAGCTCACACTGGGCTGATCTGAGAACCAGTGAGAGGCAGAGAGAGAAAGGGAGAGCGTGTGGGAAAAGCTGCTGCTAAGAAATCCCTTCACATCTTATTACTAGCCAGTTTAGCTCTCGCATTTGGAATTCATGCCGGTCTCCATGCTCCTTTTAACGCCTCTGCAGTTATCAAATCATTAATTAGGCTTATGTCAAATCTACCCAGGGAGCCCAGTGTGGGAGAGAGACCCGACTGCACGCATCGCCAGCCGTCTGCTTCCAGCATGCTAGTGTCGCAGGCGATCAGCCCTGATAGGCCGGCTGTCCAGACAGAGCCAAAACTGTATTTGTGTCAGCAGCACATGGACAACGCTCAGACTCTAAACAGTCTGCATCAGAGAGCCTCCTGATGTCAAAGACCATGAGAGTCCTCCATGAAATGTGACTGAATTAGATTAGAGTGTAAGTGTATTAAAATAATTACATTTACTAAAGACATGCACATATTTACCATAACTTGCACAAAAGGTGACCTCATGACAGCAAATCTCAGAAACTTTTTAATCCACTATAATGTTATATATAAATAAAGATGGATGACACGTCTCCGTTTCCTCCCACTGTGCAAAGGTGATGCCAAAATATCCGGAATAAGTTTGATGCCATCTTGAACTTTTTATAGCATCAAATAACTGATTAAAACCACCTAACATCAGTACAATAAGAAGAACCTCAAATAAAAGACATCATATTTAGTTTGGTCTATTTCCCCTCTGCTAACATGGAGGAGGTGTTTTTTCCCACCTATTCTGCTGGCTGCCACCAGGGGGCCATCCAGATGTTTCTGGGAAACGTTCATGTCTATTTGTAAACAAAATCGAATAAAGTTACCGTAGCAGCTGCAAGTAACCGGAGAGCAAAGAAAGCAGCTGGGATATATGAGCTATGTGCCACCAGGGCGTCTGCATCAATTAAACAGCAGTGGCGCATTTAGCAACTCACTGAGCATTCACCTGCTGCTCAGAAGGTCCCATTCCCCGACAGGTGAAGTCATTGTTCCAAATTCCATGTGTTCATGTGTTTTGAAGCAAAATAAATAGACGCTGTAAAGAAAATGTGATGTATTTATGTGTTTTAACATCCTGACACCTTTTTCCAGCATTTACCTCAGAACGAAAAGCAAAGAGAAATGATCAGGTGGTACAGAAGTATAAATATCTTTTACCTTAATCATAATATACATATTGAAATGTTTAAAAAGTCTGATGCTATAGGTGCTTGTGAGAGATCCACATTCAGTTTACTAGTGACATTTAACAAGTCCACATTAGAAGCTGCTATGTAGACTTGGTTTTAGAATTAGGTTAAGTGGTGTATAAGTGACGATGTCAGCAACCCTTGCACCCACATGAATCTTTACCATCAGCAACACTTTGTTTGTGATTATTCCCACATCACACGAACGCACAATACGCGCAGATGCATAGTATTTATGTGCAGCAGTTCTGTAACGCCACCGAGGTTCTGAGTGAGAGTGACTGTCTAGTTTCTCTAGGTGAGTGTGACAGGAGCCGTTAGCACATCATTGAGATTCAGTGGAGGTTTATATCAGAGCTGGCATTGGGCACATTTCATGGTCTGAATCTTTTAAATTCCATTTCCTTTACAGCTAATGGAGGAGACTGCAGGAGACTGCTCAGACACCGATCTCATCTCGGTACAGTGTGCGTGTGTGTGGGGGGGGGGGGGGGGACAGTTTGTGTGTGTGTGTGTGTGTGTGTGTGTCTGTTAATCTTTTCCATTTCTGAATATCCATGAAAACTCAAAAAGGGCAAAATGAGAATAAAGTGGCTCCTCAACCAGCCTGTGGTTGATGTATTTGAGGCTTTTATCTGGAACCTGAAGTGACTATTTATTTACTATCTATTTATGGAATTATTTACACAATGCTGACACTGCACTGCTGAACTCTTCAAGTTTCCAGGAATCACACGAGTTGAAGGACAGGTGGGGACCTTCTGATACGTGGAACCCCCCCCGCCCTCACCGCCCTCTGTGGGGCACCGACTCATTCAAAGGCTCCTGGTTTCATCACCTTGACGACCTATATGTCAGAAGCTTTGAGGTGAAAGTTGCTGGAAACCTATTGGTAGAGAAATCAGCTGGAAAATAGAGGAACTTTTGGCCCAGGAAGAAAAGTTTCTGATGTATCGAAACCGGGTCAAGCTGCGGATTCAAACCCAAAGATCGTTTTTTTTCTAAATTTAAGGGTTATAGATCCTGAACACATAGATCAGCTGCTTCACGCTGATGTGAGACTGTGCTCATCCAGCCGGACAGATCACAGACTTTAGAACTACTGTTTCTATTTAGACATTTTAGGAGATGAACTCTGGAGAATGTCGAGGAAATCGAATTTGAGTTTGTATGAAGAACGCAGACGAAGATAGTTCAGGTCAGACGTTAAGATAAGTAATGTCACCTGGGTAGAGCCTGTGGGAGATGACATAAATTCTGCTGTGGATATCACATGTGTGTAAAACGTCAAGATGATATGTATAAATACTTTCAAAAACGTTAGTACTTGGATTCAGATCAAGTTCTGTGAGTTTTTTCTGCACAACTTGATTTTGGAAATACTGATTTGTATTCCTATGAGGTGTAATTATATATTCATTTGTATTGTTGTTTGATGAACTGAATAAACAATACATAATTTAGTCAAAGGCAACATTTAACCAAGGAATCACCTTAGAACTAACATCTTGTGACCAGAAGCTCTGTTTGATATGATCACATCTGTCTGATTGTGCCACCTTCTGGTCACAGCCTGAACAGCAACACTACAACCACTAAATAAACTGCTCTATAAGTACAGGACGAGACGTGAAACTGCTATATTTGTACATTAGATTTGTATTTTATTTTATAGCTTATTTTGAGATTTAGTATTATTAGATTTGAACATATCCAAAAGAAATAGAAAAATAAATAAATAGTCTCCCATATCTCATGCAGTAGATTAATTGTACCCTGTTCCTGGTTTTGAATACACCAGCAGTGCCAAAACAATGTTCCATCAGACTACAGCGCCACCTGCTGCCTGATTATAATTGTTGGCCACACATAAATTATCCACATAATACTATTGACCTTTGCAGTTTTTGGCTTTATATTTTCCATCAGCCTGCTGAGACCAAGACAGGTGTAGTAAAATTCAACAATTAGAACTTTGTTAGAAGGATTGGATAGTCGTCTTCACTTTCTCCCGAGAAAAGTGTACAAATGCAGCCATCTTGCAGAGTTACAATCGGGTTCAACTTTTTTTGTTCTCTCCGCTAACAGGGAGGAGGCAGTACGTAGCTGTTCACATTAGACTGAATTTATACATGTGTTTTATTATATGTTACATGTTTTTTTCAATATGGATTTATTTTCCTCGACCCGTCCAGCCAAAGAATCCCTTCTCCTTCGCTGTGGAGGAAAAACAAACATGTCATCACCTACAAAGCATCATCATCATCATCATCATCATCATCATCATCATCATCATCATCATCATCATCATCATCATCATCATCATCATCATCATCATCTTCCCCCTGCTTCCTTACCTTTCTCAGTCACAGTGTACATGGCCTCCATGCCACCTTTAATGTGATCATTGACGTGACAGTGGAGAAGCCAAGTGCCAGGAAACTGAGGACGCATCTTCACCGTCTGCAGGTGAGAGAGAAGAGAACATGATCCACTGATCCAGAGTTTCACACACAGTTCAACACACTTCAGATATTTTCCTTTTTATTGGTTCTAAAGATGAAATTTCAATGCTCGTGTAAAATTTCTATTAAAATAATTTAAATTATAATATAAATATTTATTTGTTTGTATCGTTTAGCCCCGAGAAGTGTTTTTATATTTTCCGTACAGAACAAAAAATTCACATGTGTCTCTAAAGGCTTAATTAAATTTTTCGCCTTATAACATAATATGTAATGAAATCCTATCTGTCCTTCTTTGGAGACACACGATTGTGCACAAGATACAAAATGCTCACCTTCAGTTCTCTTACTTAAAGTGGATCTGTTTAAAAACACTGTATTTTCTGTTGTCTATTTCTTGCTTGTTTGCTCTCAGCAGCAGTTTGTGTTATCATTCCTGTTAGTTTTGTTGGATTTGATAGTTCCTGCAAACACTGATCCCCTAAAACTCATTTGTTGGTGTTAAAATGCAACAAAGACAAAAGGAGTTTTAACAGGAAGTCGCTCAGGTCATGAGGTTTTTACCTGGAATGTTGCTGGAAACAGATCGTACACATCCGTGTTGTGAGAATCTCCGCCGAGCTGCAGAGAGGAGGCGAATGTGTCATCGTGTTTGTGGTTGTAACCTGTGATTGTGTTGGCTTGTGTTGTGTTTTTCCTCACCTTATATTGCACACTGTGTCCGTGCCAGTGTGCTGTGTGTATGTCCACCTCACTGCCCATTCCTATCAGGTACCAGTACACCTTATCCCCCACCTCCATGGTCAGACCATTCAGGTTACCGTACATGAAACCATTAATGGCTGCAAGAAAACACACACACACAGAAAGTTGTATATTTCTTCCCCTGTCAGAATAACCTGTTTGATTTTACTTGTGCGTTTATCTCACCGTGCATCTTGTTGCTCTCAATGAAAGTTTCATCGTCCTTTAAGTTTGGGCGAGGGCTTCTGATCTGGGTCCTGATGTTCTCATCCAGATACCTGCAGGAGGAAAGTCGTCATCAAGTACAATACAAGAACAGATGGGATTGTTCCTGGAAGAAGTCTGATACTGCACATTAAGCCTCCTCCCCTCATCCATTCATCCTCCTACTTTCATCCCTACCCTCATCCATTCACCCTCTTCTTCATATTTAGACTCACCAGCTTTCATTCTCGTCAAAAATCAGGAAAAGCAGAGCGAACTCTTCCACCTCTTTCTTTAGTCCCAGACTCCTGGAGGCAGATTGATGAAACAACACGTCAGCATTTCACTGTAATTATGAAGCTTAATAACACAACCCAGTGTCAGCTTATAATATAATAATGCTTCACAATGCAGAAAATCTCACCTAGCGAAGCTACGGCGACAAATCACCAGCGAACCAATCAGCCCGCTGTACATATCCTTGAGAACAGGGAAAAACATGTGTTGCTGTGTTAATGCATGTGTCTGTGTGTTTTTGTGTGTGTGTTTGTGTAACGTACCTTGACAACATCCACAGTGGAGTAGTATGCCGACACAGAACAATCCTCCTGCTGAGGGGTTGGTCCTGTGTTCTTTGTAACGTACCAGTTGTAGGTGTGAGTCTCACCTGGGAAAACACAACCATTAAAAAAAACACAAGTTAACCAGGATTTCAGAATCAGGTCTTGTTGTTAGCCCCCCCCCCCCCGACATCAGCAGATGGGAGCTAGTCAGGAAAACATTTGCAATCTACATCGTTTCAAGAGATTTTAGGTGATTGGACTTTGTCCTTTCGAGCTCTAACAGACAAACACAGTTTATATAGATATCATAATCATCATAACCATTCAATCAATATGCATATGTCAGCAGCAGCAATCCACCAGATCACAAAGGAAAACAAGCATTTTCATGAAATCAGCTTCCTGTCAGCTGCTCTCCTGCCTGTGTGCACCTGGTGGGGTGGGGTGGACCTCAGGGACCTCTGTCTTGACTCCACTGGCGTGAATAGAATAAGGTCTGGACGCCATGTTCTTGAAAACCACAGACACCTTGTCCCCAACATCAGCGTGTATCATCGGCCCTGAGAGGAAGAGAAAGAACCAGATCAGGCTACATGATGTCTAACGTCTTTAAAATCTGAGTTCATACTTCAACAGCACAGTGTTTACGTCAGATCAAGACAGTTCTGTTCTGCTTTCCCACCCTTGAGAGCCTACCCATAATTCCCAGGTGTTCCATATCGGCCAGTCTCTCCACTTGCTTGGTAAATTTGCTGTTGGTGAACTGGCGGTACACCACCTTCTTGTACCTGGAGCCGATGAAGCCCCCCTGCTTGTCCAGGAAGACAGGAGCCGGACTGCAGGGGGACACAAATCATTTCTTTCAAAAAATCACTCACACAGTCAGGAACTGTTTTTATTGACTGGATCAGGACAGAATAACGTTGGGGGGGACGGTCGTGTCTATACCTGTCTTGACCTCGGAACATCTCGGCCTCCCAGGTGCGGTTGGGAGCATAGTCCCAGTCTATTTCTATGGCGGCGACGTAGTATGTTTTCGAGTGGAGCATGACCTCGCTCTGCCGCGAAAAGATGGTGCACTTCCTGACTGTGTAGTTGGCTCTCATGCCGCCTCGATAATGCATCACTGTCGGAGACACCACTTCAAACTGACCTGAAGCACACATTACACGTACACAACTTAATGTTAAAACCCAGCTGCGATCAAATGGAAGTTTTTTTTATATCGTTGTTTTATGTTGAGTGCAACAACGAACAACACCAAAGCAATTTCCTGTATGTGCAAACATACTTGGCAAATAAAAGGATTCTGATTCTGATTTGTGTTTTTCAGTTGTCAGAGTCGTTCTGTCCTCGCTCGGCCACACACGTACAGGTTTGTCATTACATGCCTGCATTTTCTTGAGGTGCTTAGCGTAGTGGTACACAATCAAGCGTGGTGCAGTGGTTAAAACAATTTAATCGTGTTTTTGTGAGCTGTTGTGCGTCTGTGGCAACCAATTTGTGTTTTGACGATGTTTCTGTTTGTTTTCACTTTGTCAAACAATGAGCATGAAGATGTGGTTTTGGTTTTTAGGATTTGTTCAGGTTTGTCGTGATGGTTAGAGGGAGACATGATTTCTCCAGGAATCTATATCATAAGAATACGTTTAAAAGATGTTGTTCTAGGGCGTTAATTGACTGGGTGGAGCCGGAGGGAGACGTGTACCCATGCTGTCTGGCTCCATCGTGACCGTGTGCGAGATGTGAGGGAAAACGCTGATGGTGTCTCGTCTGTTCTGGCGATAGATGAAGCGGTTTCCCTGGAAGTGAAGGCTGTTGATGTCCGTCTCCGAGCCGAGTCCCGACAGGTGCCACGTTACTTTGTCCCCCTTGCACATGGTCAGGCCGGGGAGGTTCCTGTACACAAACCCATTGATGGCTAAAAAGCAGAGCACAGAAAAAACAACATTAGTTTCAAAATCTGCCACGATGGAACCACAATTCCTCCCCTCCAGCACGTAAATAAACAGATACAGAGACCTCTTAGATCTTTACAGGTAATAAACAAGCTGCCATGTGATCAGTGTGTGTCTCCTACGCACAGTGCATCTTGTTGCTCTCCATGAAGCCCTCATCCTCCTTGTTTACAGTGCTGGCAGCAGTGGCGTAGGCGTTGATGTTTTCGTCCAGGTACCAGCTCAGGTTCTCGTCGAACACCGTTGCCATGAGGTGGAACTCCTTATTAAAGTTTTTCTACATGAGGAGAAGAGGAAACGTGTCACACTGTGGTTTCATTATGACTCAATAACCTGTCTTCTATTCTGCGATGTTTATTCAATAAAATAAAGGTCTTCATATCGGCTAGAGACTATCGGCCGATTTTTGTCAGACAACCGATAAATTGGAAGGGCTGAAATATGGTTTCACAGTTGCTGCTTCGCTGGTTTGACAAAAACGTTGTCCTAGTCCATCTTGATGTCAAACTTGAAACAAGCCGACTATGAACTAGCACCTCTTAATAACCTGCAGAAAATCTGAAAGGGGCGTTTCCTAGGACTAAACGTTCTTCTGCTCATGATGTCTAGAACAGGAAACACAAACTTTTTTATAAAGGGGGAACTTGAGGTTGACGTTGAATTCCTCTGACTCTGTCCTCACCTGTACTCCTTTCTTCAGTTTTCCTTGTCCACAGATGAGGAGGGGTCCCACCAGTCCAGAGTTGGTGTCTTTAACAGGGTCCACTGCAGAGTAGTAGAGGTACGTGAGACAGTCGGCCTCCCCACTCACCGGACCAGCACCAACCGGCACCGTCCACTCGTAGGTGTGCATCGTCCCAGGTTTGACCAGAGCCGCTGGTAGAGGAGTCACTACTCCTGAAAACCCCAGAGGAGGAGAACCATTAGAATGAAAAGGGATCTCTGTAGGTAATGCTAAGAATTAAAGATTTGGACCCACTTGGTTCCCTCTTCAGCTCCCGTAGTTTCTTGGCTGTGTGAGTCTCTGAGGAAAAGACGGAAGAGGGACACATGATAACAGATGAAGAAACTCTCTAGTGATAGGACATCTCATGCACCGATAACCAAGTGTGCACATGCATGCATTTACCTTCAGGTTCATTGAAATAGAGCGTCCCGTCCTGCTCCACGTCGTACTGAACACCGTGCGCCTGTATGGAGTACGGCCGGCTGGCTTTGTTCTTGAACACCACATTGATGGTGTCCCGCTCTTCAGCTCGTAGCACCGGACCTGCAGTCGTAGACAGGAAGTGGAAACTTAGGACAGAGTCCCTCAACAGGACATTGAGTTGGGAGACATCTGAAGTGAAGTCTCCAGATCTAAGACATGGGACTGCAAATGAAAAGACTCCCAGGAATATGGATTAAGTTGTTTTGAAACAGGAAGCAAAGTTCCACACAGCAGAATACAAATAAGATCCCGGTGAAGTATGTCAAACACTTGAAATATGAATTAACAAGATTCTCATGGACACCATTTATTTTCATTCATTCCTGGATGATTAGACGATTATTTTACATTCGACAATTAAGCAGTTGACTGACAGATAATTAACCGACAGCTTCTCAAATATGAGCACTTGCAGCTTTTCATGTCATTTTAATCCAAATATATTTTTACTGGCAAAAACGGGACTTCTTTCCCCCCGCGACCTAAAATCACATGACGCGCCTACTGAATAAAAGCCTGGATTACCCAGAATTCCGAGGTGTTTCTCCTCTGGGCTGCGTAGCATCTTGGTGAGGAAGGTGTTGTCAGTGTATTCCACGTAGTGAACCTTCTTGTAGCGGCTTCCGATGCGGTTTGGACCTCTGGTTACAAAACTGTCTGCCTCACTGCACACACACCAAAATACACAGACCTCAGAGAAACCAGTGTGTGTGTGTGCGTGTGTGTGTGTGTGCGTGTGTGTGTGTGTGTTAGTAACCAACCCTTCAGTGGGTGTTACAGGAGCATAGTCCCAGACCTCCTCTTCAGCAGCGATGAAGAACTGTCTGAGTTCACCATGAGGCCGGGGCTTGTGGACGTTGGGGAAACACTTCTTGATTTCAAAGATCGCCTGCATTCCAGCTTCATGACAACAACAACACAAAACTAGTTTTAGCCTCCACACAGTGGTGGGACACATTTCTTTTCCTGGGCGACCTCGGGTGTGAGCTCACCCATCAGATGGTCGTTGACCGTGCACGTCAGCAGCCAGTGCCCGGGGTTATCTGCGGTCATCTGGGCCATGGAGCTGAGGCCTGGGAACAGACTGATGGTGTCTGTGTGCTGGTACTGAGTGGTCAGGATCTGCCCGTGGAAATGGACTGAGTGCATGTCCACCTGTTGAGCAGGGAGGACATTCAAACAACTATTGACTTACCATATCTTTGCTTGAGGACATTTTGAGATATCTGAATACCTCTGTATTCTCCTTTTTAAACTTTAGTGTGGATATTATTCATCCCCTTTGCAGAAACTGCTTTTTACCCAAGTTATGAGTTACAACCCAAAAAGAAGTCAGATATTCTGGTTAACAGGTATGATGGGATAGTTACCTCGTTCCCTAATCCAAACAAATGCCAGTGGATTGTGTTGCCTTGACACATACTCAGTCCAGGCAAGTTACCATACAGAAAGCCGTTTATACCTGCAACACACACTCAGGGTTACATGTGTGTATTCGTGAGTGTGTGTGTGTGTGTGTGTGTGTGTTTGGATGTGATGCTGACCGTGCATCTTGTTGCTTTCTATGAAGTCTTCGTCCTCCTTCAGGTTGGTGGCTGGATTGGTGATGTACCTGTTGATGTTCTCGTCCAGGTACCAGCTGAAGTTCTCGTCCGACACCATGAACAGCAGAGCGTACAGGTAGTCGCCGGACTTGTCACCATGTAAGTCCAGGGTTCCTAGAAGAGAGAGGAGATAATTAACCAAGTACATACTGCTGTACCAATTTAAGGTACTTGTATTTCCATTTTAAGTTTTGTGTCCTCACAATAAGGCAAAGGGGAAAATTGCACTTTCTAATTTACTTCTTATAGTTAATTTAATTGCTGTCAATACTACTTGATCAACCTGAATTCTGTAGAGTGCATACTTCCAACAGTCACATTTAAGTTCACCATATCTGGATTGTTATTTGGATCTGCACCAAATTGCTCACCCTCGTGAACATCGGTCACACAAGTTGATCATCAAGATTCAGTTTATTCTCCAGATCCCCGCCAAAGTTTACTGGGTTTTCCATGACACCTTCCACTTTTCTGTTTAGTTATGTTGATGCAATCTTATAAACTAAGTCACACGGGTTAAAAACACCGGGTATTTGAAGGAGAAAACGGTTCCGGTACCTCTTTTACAGATAATGAGTGGTCCTATAAGTCCTGAGTTGATGTCCTTTGGAGCGCTGACATGAGAGTGGTAGAATCTGGTCAGACAGCTGCTGTCGTCACTAGTCGGGCTGTGGATTTCCGGGAGGGTCCACTCGTAGGTCATGGATGCACCAGGAGCCACAGAGTCGTCCCGCTTCAGCTCTGGACTTGTGCCATCTGGGTAGAGGGCTCCTGAGGAGACAAACACAACCACAGTCATACAGGTTTGTGTGTGGGGGGGTCAGTGAGTCCCATCTGTCCGTGCTGGGGTTCAGGCCTCACCCTCGTTGCCCTTGCTGTAGTTCAGTCCATGTGGGTGGATGCTGTAAGGTCTGGACGCAGCGTTCTTCAGGTGGACTGTCACTGTGTCTCCCTCCTCGGCCATCAGCAGAGGTCCCAGGTAGCCCAGCCAGTCCGGCTTTACCACCTCTATCCTGTAGGTGGCGTCGCTGTAGTGCTTATAAACAGCCTTCTTATAGGTGGGGCCGATCCGCTGGGGGCCTCGCTTTAGGAAAACAGAGGCTTCTCTACAGAGAGAGAGCGAGAGAAAGAGAGAGAGAGAGAGAGAGAGAGAGAGAGAGAGAGAGAGAGAGAGAGAGAGAGAGAGAGAGAGAGAGAGAGAGAGAGAGCATTTTACTTATTATTATTCTGTGTATTACAGTTAATATATTTAGGAAATAGATTCAAAATATATTTCTTTCACAGCATACATCATGATTTCTCATCATAAGAACAGTCATTGGGAATGAGAACACCCAGCTTTTAAAATATCAGGACTCTGAAACTATTTTTTATTATTTACGCCTGTGCTATGATACGCTGTCAAAAAAAGGCAACCATTATTCCAAAACCTAGAAATAAAATACATTATACAAGAGTACAACTAGATGAGAGGTGTCACTTCACGCATCCATATGTTCATAAGGTTCAAGGATATTGTCCTGTGGGGACATTTCTACAGAAAACAGTCTCAAAACAAACCATTATGTTTGTTATCTATGTGGTTTATTCTTTAAGGGTCGTGGCTGAGGTCAATCCCAGCTGACCCCCTGTCTGCATGTCTTTGGACTATAGGTACATTGAGAACATGCAAACTTGGTATTCTCGTGTTTTGATCCAGAAGATCCACTCCACCACCAAATAACAAAAACTATAAAAAACAAACTCTGCAGGGTTAATGTTCAAAGTCCAGGCCAATGACATCAGGGAGAAATGAATCCCTGTCTCTGTTTTCCCTGCATGTTGACAAAGTGTCTCCAGACCAGACGGAAACAGAACGAGGGGTGACGAGGGTTCAGCCAGGAGCGCACGCGGCCCTGTCCGTTATACCACCAGGTCAGTCGGGGTCCTTCTTCTGTTCACGCAGATTTAAAGATGTGCAGGTTCAAATGGAAAACACTGGATTAGTTCAGGGGTTTATTGGAGAGAATTGGCAGCTGTACCAGTACGGACACGTAGGAGGTGGAGATGGGAGATTTTCATCAACTCAATGATTTATTCCCGTCTGTATAACTTTAAATGACTAAAAAAATCAGTGAGGGGTTTTCTGTAATAGTTAATGATCTGTTTATACAGAACTTCTCTATCACACATCCTACAGGAGCCAGAGTGAGGCATGGAGCCGGGAATCGAACCATAGGTCTGATTCGCTCTACCTCCTGTTCACCTCCAGAGGACACCGTTGCCCTGATTTCTCTTGATGACAGTAAATATTGCCACTGTTGTATTTTGGAGGCCTGACTCTGTTTGTGATCGAAGTGTTGTAATGCAACACAAGGATTGTCCACTTACTCGTCCTCGTCCAGGGTGCGGTTCTGAATGATGTTCATCCCGCTCGGGGCGTAGTTCCACGACACCTCCTCGATCCTGAGGAAGTACTCTCTCCTCAGGCCGGACACGCCTGCTGCTCCACAGCAGAGCAACAACCAGCTCCACGCCGCCAGCCCGTGCATGCTGAGGATTTAAAGTGTTGGCACCAGCGATGAGCAAATTCAAGAGGGAAACTGCCCGGGGGGGTGAAGACGATGAAGAGGAAGACAGTCGACTGACAGCAGCTCGGTCTGTCTCAGAGACCTGAACGCTGTGGGGGTGTTTATACTCCCTCAGTTGGGAAAGATCCAAGGGAACAGGGGTTACTGACCGTCAGAGATACACAGTCACGAATTTCGCGTATTTTGACAGCAGCTGGTTTCAGTGGAGGGTTTGATGCAACCTTTGATCGACAGTTTGATCTTGTGTAAGAGCAGTCTCCATCCAATCTGTTATCGAAACTGAGGGGCAGCAGCCAAACCGCGGGGACATTGGCCGAGAGGAGGGGTAACACAAGGGCCGACACACAGAGACAAACACAAATTTAGAGTCTCCAGTGAACCTGACCTGAATATCCTGGGATTCAAAGCCAAAACCTTCTGGCTGTGAGGCGACCATGACCACTGCACCACCAGGCCCGGAAATACTGTGACTTTCTGTGCTTGTGTAAACAGACATGTCTGGTGAAGTCCTGGAGTGAAAACTCTTTTCACGTTTGATCCAGTTGAAGACGACGCTCAGGCCTCACACCATTACCTCACCTGAATAAACCCAATCGGTCCAATCGAGTGGTTTAATGGTTTTAACATCTGATTTTCACATATCTATCGCTCAAGTTATTTGAGATACTTGGCGAAGAGTAACTGACGCCGAGCAGGTCGTTGCAATCTGGCTGCAGGATAGCAGAGAAGCTACTGGAGCTATTAACAATAGATGTTTGAGGTTTAACAGGTGGATCCAGGACTTCTTCAGAGAGAGAGGGAGTGAGTCTTGACAGAGGTAGGCACGCCCCCGAGCACTGTTCTAGTTTATCGATAATTTAAGGTTTGTATTTTATTTTTATTTATCCTTTACCATGGATTTAAAAAATGGGTGTCCACACACGGTGTCATTTACTGGAACATGACCTGTGAGGGTTCGTCTCCCAGGGTCAGAGGTCGTATTTACTCACCTTGGGTCCTGATCAATAACAGGGCAACTTGGGAAATTCCAGGACACAAATTCTACTGCAGGAACTGATTAGGACACACAAACTGGGTCACATAGCAAACACACACACACACACACACACACACAATGT